>NC_080021.1:78670186-78972478 GCF_030020395.1 Manis pentadactyla | reverse complement strand
AGGATCCTGAAGCAGAGCCAAAAAAATACTATGGTGTTGACTATCTGCTTTATAAAACAGCCCACAAAAAGTGCTACTGAGTTCACACACACACACACACACACACACACACACACACACACACAATACTGGTAAGTTTTAATCTTAAAATCCACAGAAGACATACAACTGCCCAAATCCAAAGTACACCTAATCTCTTCTTACAAATGGTGTCTTTCTTTTTGTTGAATTTCCAAGATTTAATGTACAAAGACTTCCAAGGAATTCACTGATAGTTCCAGGAGAAACATATTATCTTCGGTTGACTGATGAAAAGGGCGAGGTTCTGTTGAACCAGAAACAACCCATGTTGTCTTACATTCTTGAGCTTCTGCAGAGTCTTCAATGTCTTCACTCATACAATCCATCTCCGCTTGACAGGTATAAATGTTCAGTGTTTGACGCCATTAAAGGCTTTCAGACATGACTTATCAGCCTTCTAATTAAGAGGATTTACAAAGCTGAAAAAAATAATTTGAAGGTGAAAAATATCACAGCCAAAATTAAATGGACTCCAAGTTAATTTTCAATTTAAAAGTGGTATTTTTAATATTTTAAGTATTTAATTTGGAAGATTTAAAATTTTTAATTGTGAAAGATCATTCAAGTGTTTTCAAAGCAGGCATAACTATAGTGCCAACATGAGCTAGCTGCTGCATACTAAACAGAAAAGGGTGGCTTCTATATTTTAAAATCTAATGGTGGCAATGTTTGCAAATATGAAACTGTATCACTGATAAAATATTCTGGATAACATTATCCTTACATTCAATATCTTTGGTTGATTTTGGTGAAGGATGCACTTTTAGAAGTAACATAGACTTAGCATTAAAGAGATGAAAGGTTGAAAAGAATCTTCTGTTTTTACTCAAAGGCAGAGTAAAGGAAATAGATGTGACATAGGAAAAGAAAGATGCTCTGAGGAAACTGCAATACAGCTATTTCCTCCCTTTCCCCATGCAACTTTACTTTAATCTTCCAAGGCTGTGCACATTAATTTTCAAATCTCTAATGCCTCAATGTATATGGAAGTATTTGGTAAAAATTTACAAAATCAGTGAAAGGAAAGGATCAAAGAAGACACTCCACAAACAATGCATGCATTCAAAACTGTGCATTGAGATTATCAGGATCCAGTAAGAAACACTTTACCCCAGTGTGTTCCCAATAAATTAAGAAGACACAGGCATCAGATATGAGCTTTATAGTTGGTAAGACTAAATGGAGAATATAACTTAGCTCTGGTACCAGAATGGTGTCAGAATGAGATGTAAACCTGGGACTCACTCATGGGACCACTGGCCCAAGTGCAGACCCTCCTGAGCTAGCTGAACAGATAAGTTATGGGTTCCTGTCTCTCACTGCTGAGTTATGAGATCAGGGACTGACAGAGGTAAGGCGAGAGTTGTTTCTGTAGTGTAGGATCTATGCGAGGTCCCTATTTTACACCTTACATGGAAGGCAGCAAAAAAAGAATTTAGCCAATGTGTGAGCTAGAAAGGGAGAAGTTCTGCCACCAGGAAGCCAGAGCTGCCTAATATGGAGCAGGAAAGGTCATCTGTCACCATGATTACCTACCAATAGGGCGTGTCAACCCTACTCACATGGGAAGGGATAGGTAAACAATGGAAAATGCAAAAGTGGCCTCATAGACACACTGGGTCTAGGGATACAGTTTTTTTCACACTACCAACTACATTCAAGAAGCCCCCACTCCATTTTTTTATCCTAAAATAGGTGAGCATGGAGGTAAATGAGTATTTCTCATTATAAGCTCACAAGAAATGGCCTAGAAGTAGAGAGATAAGTACATCTTGATCAACTCTGGGAAAACAAGGAAAGGTATTTTGAATATCTCTTAACTTAATGAAAAAATGGAAACATTTGAACATACATTTTACGAAAGAAGACATATAGATGAAAAATAAACAACAGAAAAGATGCGTGCTATCATTAATTGTTAGAGAAATGTAAATTAAAACACATAGGGTTATCACTACACACTCTGAAATGGCTAAAATTGAAAAACCGATAGTACGAAGTACCAACTCGAAATGGATCACAGACCTAAATGTAAAATGAAAAGCTGCTAAAACCCCTAAAACAGAGCATACGAAAAATTCTAGATCTTGAGTTTGATAATGACTAGTTAGATATAACACCAAAGTCATGACCTATGAAATAATTAATTAGCTGGGCTTGATTAAATTAAAAATTTCTGCTCTCTGAAAGACAATGTCAAGAGAATAAGAAGAATAGCCAAAGACTATGAGAAAAGATTTGTAAAAGATATATCTGATAATGGACTGTAATCCAAAATATACAAAGAATTCCTAAAACTCATCAATAAGAAAACAAACAACCCAATTAAGAAAAGGGACCAAAGACCTTAACAGAAACCTCACCAACAGATCACAACTGAGCGTATGAAAAGATGCCCCAGGTCATCTGTCATTAGGGAAATGCAAATCAAAAAAACAATGAGATACCACTGCACACCTATTGGCCAAAATGCAAAAAACTGGCAATGCCAAATGCTGGTGAGAATGTAGAACAACAGGAACTCTTATTCACTATTGGTGGGAATGCGAAATGGTACAGCAATTTTGAAAGACAGCTTAGCAATTTCTTACAAAACTAAATATACTCTTATCTTACCATTGTGAGAAACACACTCACTGGTCTAAATTCAATAAGTGGACACGGAGACAAAGAGAACAGCGGAGCGAGGCTTTAATGACGCTCTTGCAAGATCGGGTGTCTGGTGGGCAGGCACACCTGGGGAGTTTGGCGCCAATAATTTATCTCCTAGTGCGCGAGTCCCTCTTCTGGTTCCTCATTGACTGAGTACTACAGGGTTCACAGTCTTCCCCGGACGTCACCTAAGCCCGTTATATCTTTCCTTCACATGTGTCTTATTCTTATTGGTAGGTTTAAAAACTCAAATAGGTATCGCCAGGCCCTTATCAATTCCCCCACCTCCACTCTCAGCCTGAGCAGCTTCCACCACGTGGCCCTTTGTTACTACCTTACTGTTAAAATGTTTAAACATCCTAGTGGGAATAAATCACATTCAGGTTTTATACTCTTTTCTAACACCATCCAGCAATTGTGCTCCTTGGTATTTACCCAAATTAGCTGAAAGCTTGTGTTTATAGTAGCTTTATTCATAGTTGGCAAAACCTGGAAGCAACTAAGATGTCCTTCAGTAGGTGACTAGACAAATAAGCTGTAGTACATCCAAACAATGGAATTATTCAGTGCTAAAAAAAACATGAATTACTGAGTCATGAAAAGATATGGAAGAATCTTGAATGCACATTACTAAATGAAAGAAGCCGATCTCCAAAGGCTACATACTGTAGGATTCCAACTATACAACATTCCAGAAAAGGCAAAGCTATGAAAACAGTAAAAAGATCAGTGTTTGCCAGCTGTTAGAAGGGAGGGAGGAATAAATAGATGAAGAACAAAGAAGTTTTAAGGCAATGAAAGTGTTCTGTAAGATACCATAATGATGGATATACATGTCATTATATATTTGTCCATATCCACAGAATGCACAACACCATGAATGATAAGGTAGACTGTGGACATTGGATGGGATTGATGTGTCACTGTGGTTCATCAGTTATAGCAAATGTACCATACTGGTGCAGGATGTTGATGATAGGAGAGGCTGTGAGGAAGATGGGATTGGGGTACATTAGGACTCTGTGTTGCTCTCAAAAGTAGTCCATTTTTTAAAAAAAGATGTATTTTATTGTATATAAATTATACCTTAATAGATTTGACTTTTGAAAGTGTTCCTTCCTTTTCTATTTTTTTTTTAAAGAGTTTGAGGAGTATTCTTTGAATGTTTGGTAGAATTCACTAGTGAAGCCAGGTTTTTGCTTACTGATTCTATCTCCTACTAGTAATCAGCCTATTCAGATTTTCTATTCATCATTCAGTCTTGGGTGATTGTAAACTTGTAGTAATTTATCCATGTCTTCTAGGTTATCTCATTTGTTGGTATATAATTTTTCATAGTAGTCTCTTACCATCCTTTATATTTCTGTGGTATAAGTTGCAAAGTCTCCTCTTTTATTTCTTATTTTACATATTGGTGCCCTCTGTCTTATTACTGGTGAGTCTAGCTAGGGGTCTGTCAATTTTATTTACCTTTTCAAAGAATCAACTCTTAGTTTCATTGATCTTCCTATTGTCTTTTTAGACTCTATTTCATTTACTTCCACTCTGATCTTTGTCATTTTCTTCTTTCTATTAACTTTGTGGGTGGTGGTTGGAGAGTAGACAAATGGATAAAGAAGGTCAAGAGGTACAAACTTCTTGTAAATAAATCATGGGGATGTAATGTACAGCACAGTGACTATAGTAAATAATACTGTATTGCATTTGAAAGTTGCCAAGAGAATAGATTTCAGAAGTCCTCATGAGAAGAAACAAAATTTGTAGCTATGTATAGGGACTGATGTTAAATAGACTTATTGTGGTGATTACTTCACAGTATATACAAATACTGAATTACTGTATTGCACACCCAAAATTAATTAATGTTGCATGTCAATTATACCTGAATAAAAAGTAAATAAATGAGTAAATAAATAAATCTGAATTTTAAATAAATAGATCTTGAGTGTCCAAGACAGCGTTATTTGAACTAACCAAGCCATCATTAAAATGAAGTGGAGTTTTTCAAGTTGACCGAAATGAATAGCTTGTCCTCATCAGATGAGACAGTATAGTTTGTTGGTCATGAGAACAACAAAGACAGTAGATTCTCTCAAGTAAATCAAAAGTGAGTGTACAAACCAAAAAGTAAACAAACATTACCAATCTATATTGCAGCTGTTGGACGAAACCAGAGGACATCTGATAAATTCAGGGAAAACGGTCTGTATTTTATGAATAGTAATATGTCAGGGAATTGATGGATTTTGAAGTAAGTTTTTCTTGTGGATTTCTAAAAAAAGTTGTATTTCTAATTTATATTTCTTAATATTAATTGTCCTATTCTTCTATAGATTTTGTCCATTATTAACATTTAATTCCTTAGGTGTCATTATCTTTGCAGATTTCCTCCAACTTCAAAGTTCCCTGGTCCCTCTGTAAATATGTGGCAGAAGCAATATGGTCAGAACCTACATGATTTGATAAAACTGTCCCTGGTTGTCCCAGGATGGAAATTATTGGCATTAGAATTAATTTGTAGTGCAAAGTATAGAAACATGCTTTGTGCAAAAGGGCAACCTTTGAAAAGAAATTAATTGGTGAACATGAATGGGAAGGTTTTTTCCTATTTCATTGTCAGCACTCCAATAATGGCATTCTAATTAAATTTGTCTAATAAAACTTGGAAATTTGTGTAATTTGGAATATCTTTAAATATAAGAGAAATATAATTTGGTTGGTGGTCTGTCTAATGGGTGATTTACAGAAATCTTTTGCTCATTCTCAAAAGTCACAAGACTATTCACAGAAATTCTTACCTAGTGGAATGATGTTCACAAGTGGGCCAGATTCAGTATTATTAATGGATCATTTTCATTGTGTTATTTCCAGGTGACTATAGCAGAACGAGTGGTTACATATTTTAGGAAAACTGGGGCAAAGCAGATTAGATGAAGCCTTAAAAATTATGAAAGGAATTAGGGACAATGTGCATATTTACATTTGAAAATAGGTTGTTCTTAACTGTTTTAAGATGTTGTAAAGGATAAAAAACAATGAAGTGGCAGGAGATATTTTGGTTGTGGCCTGGTAAGTGACATGCCCTGGTTAAGACCCCGAGGTCCTTCCTAGGCCAGCTCTTTTACTGTATTGCAGTGTTCATTTATTACCATTTTAAAATGATTTTAAATCAAAATATTGTACTGATTTTTAACTTGTTTTGAAAAGTTCAAATCAGGGGTTAGCAAGCTTTTTCTGTAAAAGGCCAGAAGGAAATATTTTAGACTTTGCAGGCCATATATGGTCTATGTCACATTTCCTCTGCTTTTCTTTGTTTCTTTGCTTTACTGCCCTTTACAAATCTAAGAGTAATTCTTAGCTTTGGGGCCACACAAAACAAGCTGTGGGTCACAGTTTAAACAACACCAACTTCTGAAATCATTACATTTTAATGGAAATACAACTTAGAGCATCTCAATGAATGCGTTTTGCAGAGGTATTGCATCTTTTAGGATCAATGGCACCCTGGTGGTTTGGGTTGTGGCTCTTTGATTGTGTGGTCAAGCCAGTCACAGGACTTCCCTCTGTGCAAAGGGAAGTACATTTTTAGAGCCCCTGAGACCTGTGCTAAGGTTAAAGGGAAGTTTGGGAAAGCAGCACTGCCCTGGATAGCTGCTTCTGAGCTTCTTTGACTCCATATACTGACAGTCTTTGGAATTTACTTCCCCATGAATGAATATATGGGTGGATATCAAGAACTTTCTGAATACAGGCACACTTCTTTTTACTGTACTTCACTTTATTGCACTTCACAAATATTGTAGTTTTTACAAATTGAAAGTTTGTGGCAAGCCTGTATTGAGCAAATCCTACTGGCACCATTTTTCCGATAGCATTTGCTTACGTCACGTCTCTATGTCGCATGTTGGTAATTCTCCCAATATGTCAAATATTTCATTATTATATTTGGTATGTGATGTGTGATCAGTGATTAAAACTCACTGAAAGTTCAGATGATGGTTAGTATTTTTTAGCAATGATGTATTTTTAAATTAAGGTATGTGTTTTTTTGTAGACATAATGTTATGGCACACTTAATAGACTACAGTATTGTATAAACATAACTTTTATATGCACTGGGGAACCAAAAAATTCATTTGACCCACTTAATTGCAGTATTTGCTTTCCTGTGGTGGTCTGGAGGCAGACCTGTGGTGTCTCCAAGTGTGCCTGTGTGTGAACGTGCTGCACATCATGCAGGCTTTTGTCTGTAATGCTGGGCAGCCTGGTTCAAGAGGGAGACTGAGCACAACCCCTGCTCCCAAAGTATAACAAACAAATCCCCACAATTGTTACCTTGTGGAGAAACAGGGGCAGCCTGAGCAAGGCTTACTGTGCTCCTGCCTAAGAGAATGAAGGTATTCAAGCCTCTGCAAGAAGGAAACTCAGTAAATGGTGAAGAAGAGTACAGAAAAAATGGTGAAAAAGAGTACAGGCAGTTTTATTATGACTAGTGTCTAATTCATTGTATTAGAGAAAACTATCCTGGCATAAAAAAGCGTATGTATATCCCATACATAATGTATAAATACAGTCACAATAGTTAGCAGTTATTGAGTGTCTACTACATGGCAGTCACTGTTCTGCACAACCAGTGCAAATCCCACTGTGTGCACGAGGACACCGAGGGGGAAAGCCACCTGGACCTGAGTGGCTCAGATGGTAAGTGGTCAAGCTGGTGATCAGGCCCCAACTGTTGCTCTTACCACCCACAAAAGCCACATGGCTGAACAGAGTCTAGGATTTTGAGTAGATACAAGCATACATTTTTAAAATTAAGGTATCATTGATATACAACAATCTTTTTTATTTTATTTTACTTTTATTTTTATCTTTTTAAATTTTGGTATCATTAATGTACAATTACATGAGGAACATTATGTTTACTAGACTCCCCCCATCACCAAGTTCTCCCCACATACCCCATTGCAGTCACTGTCCATCAGCGTGATAAGATGCTGTGACATACAACAATCTTATGAGGGTTTCACATGAGCAACATTGGGGTTATTACATTTACCCATATTATCAAGTCTTTCCCCCCCCACACCCCATTGCAATCACTGTCCATCAGCGTAGTAAGATGCTATAGAGTCACTGCTTGTCTTCTCTGTACTATACTGCCATCCCCATGCCCTGCCCCTACATTGTGTGTGCTAATCATAATACTCCTTAATCCCCTTCTCCCTCCCTTCCTGCCTGCCCTCCCCACCCCCTTTCCCTTTGGTAAGCATTAGTCCCTTCTTAGAGTCTGTGAGTCTGCTGCTTTGTTCCTTTAGTTTTTGCTTTGTTATACTCCACAAATGAGTGAAATTATTTGGTACTTGTCTTTCTCCA
The DNA here is from genome assembly GCF_030020395.1 of Manis pentadactyla. Lineage (NCBI taxonomy): Eukaryota > Metazoa > Chordata > Mammalia > Pholidota > Manidae > Manis > Manis pentadactyla. The sequence goes on along the minus strand of NC_080021.1, from coordinate 78,964,369 downwards.
CCTGGCTTATTTCACTGAGCAAAATACCCTCTAGCTCCATCCATGTTCAGATTTGTTTTCTTCTTATGGCTGAATAATATTCCATTGTATATATGTACCACGTCTTCTTTATCCATTCATCTACTAATGGACACTTAGGTTGTACAAGCATACGTTTTTATTAAAAAGTGTTGACAACATGATTAGTAACTTGGTCATGATTTAATTCATCTGAGTAATTTATAAAAGGAAAAAGATACTTCTTAATTACTGAGATTATTTTTGACCTATTAACTCAAAATACCTTTCCCTGTCACCTCATAGTAGCTACAAAATTCTATCTTAAGAGTTGCATTCAAAATAATGAATCAAAAACAATTATATTTGTTAAGATTAGTAAATGAAATATAAGCAACAGTAGTAGGAATATAGTTACTTTAACTCATCATATTCTGAAAACACTGAAATAATTCAAATTGCAAAACCAAGCTAAAATACTAAAGAAACCTAAAATCCTTAGGGAAGAACCACAACCTTCAAAAGTGCAAAGATCTTAGAGGACATGTTAACAGGTACTTTTCCAAAATAAATTATTTCTGATGGGGAAATATTTAATATTATTACACTGAGAGTTGGAGGAACTTTTATATATTTTTTTGAAATGTCAATTAAGTTTTGTACCAGTTATGCTAATACACACTGGTGATAAAGATCACTATTGCTCAAAAAGATGACATGGCAGTAGAATACAAATTGAAATGGCTTAAATTACTTTTCTTAAATGTTTGACTGAGATTTTTCTTTTTAATTCTATGTGACAGTCCTTTATGTCAGTTGTATAAAAAATATGTCTATGTTTCTTTAGTCACCTTACTTTATATAACATGATTTATCTGAAGATATATAGGGAAAACCAAAGCCCAGTATTTTAAATCTTAAAGATACATTCAGGGACACTGGATCTATTGGATGGTTCACTTAAAGGTACATTAAGGCAAAGTCAGATTTTGAAAGACAGGTTTGATTTGAGATTATTGAGATTAAAGATGAAAGAGGGAATTCCATGTGGACTGGAGGAAACTACCTAGCATAAGAAAGGAAGGACACAATACATTCAAGGAGGGTTGAGTTCAGTTTGGCTTCAGGATAAAATTGTAGGAAATTAGTTCAAGACTACTGAAGAGGGAGATGGGGCAATACTATGGAGTGCCTTGAACAAAAGATGAAGCAATCGGGTCCCTATCTCCTGGGAAACCATGCACCTCTGAGGCATGCAGTCCTCAGGAGCTCAGGCACTGCAGGCAAATGGCCTGGCTTTGAATCTCAGGTCTCTGACAGCCTACAGCGGCATGAACTGGATGCGTTTTTTAAATCTTTCTGTGTGTTGGTGTCTTCACCTTTACTATAGGCATCAGTATATGTCTCTTGGATTATGTCCTAAATAAAACACACAGGAAAGGCTTTAGACCAGGGCCTAGTATGTAACAACCTAAATGTCAGTCAGTGATTGAGTCTGCTCCAAAAATGAGTAACATTTTCACACTGTTATTTGAGTCTACTAGTAAGTAGACTGTCCTTGATGTCCACTTCAGGGGCCAGGCTTGGCAGAGCAAGTGCCAGACTGTGACTGAGACCTCTGGACTGTTCCAGAGAGGGGTCCTCCAGCCAGGCACCTTTGTGCTCATAGGCACAGGCCCGTGCAAGGCCCATTGAATCAGTACCTCTGCATGCAGGCGGGTGTCACCTCCTATCAGAGCATATCCATCATGGCACAGGGTGTGTGGCCCAGTCCTCTGGTACAACTGAGCTCCCTGGGGCAGGACCAGGCCTTGCTCCTGTGCCCAGACGTAGCCTGGGAGCAAGCACCTGAGACATACTGAGGTGCTTTTTGCACTAATGAAGGATTGGATGCACACATGAAGCCACATCACAGGAATGCCGGCTGGCTGGATGGCAGAGCAGCACCCTTTGCTGACACCTCCCCACGAAGCCCCAGTGTCTGGGCTGCAGGATGCTGCGAGGTTGCCACAGGCATCTGTGATGATTGACAGCATTTCCGGAACCATGTCCTGCGAGAGCCAGACGGCCACAGAATGGCTGACCCCACCGGCAGTGTGCATCTTTACTGATGACGATCCTTTGGAAGGTCCAAATGAACAGAAGGGGAAGCACGGGGGGCAACAGCACGAGAGTCCTCGCCAGGCCAGGTTCCATTTTACTCTGTGCTTACCGAGTATCTGGAAGGGAATTCTAATTAATATTCAGCCAAGAACAACTTTGGAAGAAGCAGGTGACTTATTGTCTGACACAGAGCGAAACCTTTTCTGTCTCTGCACTGCCACACTCCAAAGAATTCAGAACAAAAGCTATTTTGGGCATTATGGTTAAATTGATAGTGTCACTCCTTTCATTAAATTAGCTGTGAAATGTCACACATGTTAATGTTTAGGCATTCTGCAAAAAAGAAAAAAAATCTGGTCCTTCTTGAACTTTGTAACATGGAGAAAACTAGTTCTCCACTTGTTCTGGGTTCAGGAGATTTGGCTGGGCCTGGCCTGCCTTAAATTTTCCCCATTTCCGTGTGTAGTGAAAAAGATGTAAGTGGTCAATCAGAAATCCTCAGGCTGCACATTTCTAAACCTCAGGAAACACAGGTGTAAATGTGTGCATGCTGTCAGAGGCAACATTTATAAAGGAATAAATGATGTGACAGCCTCAGTCTCACCAACATGGAGGGGCATCCCGACTCAGGGGTTGCCAAATGCCAGCCCAAGGACCAGTTCTGCCCGACGACATACAAATCACTCTTGGCGCTGCTTGTACACAAAGAAGCAAACCAGCTCAAAAGCTCTGGACTTCCCTCTGGACAGTCTGCTGAATGGAGTCTGCAGTGGGCCTGGATGTCTGCATTTCAGGCAACTTTCCCAGCTTGTTCTGATGTATAGTGACATCTGGGAATATTGTCTTGTCAGAACCACACAGGAAAGAAAACTCTTACTTGGGCATTCTTGGAGAGTCTCTTTTAAATGTATTCAGAGGCAGAAGATGTGATTCAAAAGGAATTTTAAAATCTCACCATGTGAAGATCTGGACCACTGGCCTTTAGAAACTATAAAAAGAAACTACAAGATAATCTTTAGGTACTAAAACCAAACAAAAATACCAGCAACTAGAACTTCTGTTTTCAACAAGTGGCTTTGGGAAAAGATTTTATTTCTTAGCATTTCCTCTTTTGCTTTGGAAATGGAATTATGCTTAAGGAATAAAAGCAGAGAGAAAGTTTCTTAAACATAAATAAACCTAAACCATAAGCTCAAGCGCAAATTGAAAGGCTGAATAAGTAAGCAGACAATGGCAGGCTGTGTATGACATTGGAACTCTGACCCACATCCTCTGAGCAGCCAACCCAGAACCCAAAACCGTGGTAGCAATAGCCACAAATGGCCAGGACATTATCAATCACCACCAGCTTCTCTGTCCCTTCTTGCAACTTAGGATGAACCAGAAAAAGGCAACTACACACCTTAACCAATCACATAGGATGCCAGCTTCTAGTTAACCTGCCTACAGCCTCCAATCAAGAACCTCTGGAGCTTCTCTTTTCCACTCTAATTCTTCCCCTCTCCTCTGCCCACAACTAAGCCTCTGTCAAAGGCAAGTAAACTCTAGACAGCCCCTGCTTTTTCTCCTGCGGATGGCTTTTAAGTCTACATAATCATCATAGTAACATAAAATAACAAGCATAAAACCATCCCCTATTGTTTAAGGGCTTCCATTAACAGAAGTTAAAGGAGGGGTCTTCGAGGTGGCAGGCTGTGGTAACTGGACATCTGTGAGAGGGGCTGGACTATAGGGAAGACCTCAAGGAAGAAGAAAAAGAAGGGAGGGTAAAGATGGGTGAGTACAATGCTTGAATTGTGTAGAACACTTCTGTAGCAGAAAAGAGGACTGGTGCTGGAAGATTAGCTGGTTGTGGGAATGTACTTGAAGGGATCAGCTCCTGGGTGGAGAGGCAGCCAGGGGCTGCAGGAGGGATCCCTGCAGCTGGCTTGGCCAAGGGCAGAGGCCTCAGGAACAAATGCTCTGGTCTGGCCTGTTTGCTGGCTTGGGCTGAAAACACCAAAATCTTTCGGTATCTGCCAACTGACGACTGAAAATTAAGAGGGAAACCTCAAGGTCATGGTATGAGAGGCCAGTAGGGGGAGCTCTCATGCTCACCACTTCTACCCAAAGATAGAGGCCTCTGGAAAGAAGGGAGGGGGGACCTGACCAGTCTATACAATGTTAGCTACTACTTTGCTCCCCAGGAGGAGGACAACAGCCCAGCCAATGAAAAGCAACAATACCTGGAACTCCCAATTTCCTCCAATGGACTTTTGCTTCTAAGAGCCACTCCCAAGTCCCTCTCCTTTGTTCTCTAGACTTGCCTATCATTTTGCCCTGACTTGCTTGTCCTAAATTACAATTTTCTGCTATTCCTGAACAAATCGATTTTTGCTGGAAAAGTAAAAGTTTTATTTTGAAGGTTAACAACTCAAAGTTCAAGTATTAGCTTTACTTGGGTTGCAAGCCAGTCTCCAGCCAGAGAAAGCACATAGGCACTCAGAATACAGTCGATCAACATTAAGAAGAGCTAATTCCTCAGAAGGAAAGTGAGTGTTATTAGAAATGGAAAATATGTGCTGAGCAGCCAAAACACAGACAGTATTAACAAAGGGCTCCTGGAATTTAATTTACCCCATCATCCTATAGCCATACCATTAAGCTCCCTAAGGAAGGGAATTTTTAAGTGTGAGGCAATCTGCTGAAACTTTAAATGTTTATGAGACATTCAAAGGATTGTGTCATGCTTAAATTTAACCTCCCCTCAACAACTACCAATTTTACTGTATAATTAAAGACCAGTTATCATCAATTCTGAGAGGGAGATAAGCAATTGTCAAATTGATCAAGGGAAACCTCACTGATGTGGCACTGGGAAGCCTGAAGGGGGAGCTCTTGTGCTCATCACTCCCGGCCAATTGCAGAACCCAAAGGAAGAGATAAACCACTTACCACCCATACTATTTTGGCTGTTTTACCACTCAGTAGAAGGAGAGAAGAGTTTCTGCCCCATCCCCCAACCCCCCAGCAACAGCCAGCTAATGAGAGGCTGTTACAACTCAGCCAATGAGCAGTCATGATACGTGGAACTCCCAGTTTCTACCAATGGACTTTTCACTTAGAATAGCCCCCAACTCTTCTCCTTTCTTCTATAAAAGAGCCAGCTCTCCTTTGCTCTCTGGACATGCTGTGTTTTTATTATAGCTTGCTTGATTAGACTTGCGATTCTCTGCTATTCCCAAATAAACCCATTTTCTTGGTAAAATAACTGACAGCTTTATTTTTAAGGTTAACACAATAAAATAGTCACAAAAATTATGACAGGGGAAATTGATAATAACTTAGAAAGTTTAAAAAATGGAAACTTTTTGAGCCCACCTTGAGTCTTCTTTCAACAGGGTGTTTAGTGTGTTATTACTAATATGTGTATAATTTCAAGGAGTCAGATTGCATTTTCATGGATCCTATGTTAGGCAAATGCCTCAGGAAAGATATTCCATTGAGATCCATCAACCAATTTTAAATTTTGTGAGCATTCTGAAATTCTTGAGCATTTCTAAAGCACTCTGACCCAAGATTTCTGGGCTTGTCACTTTGCGGTAACATTTTTAGCCTTGTAAGTCTTTCTGAGGAAGCTGTCCCTTTCTGTTAACTGACAGTGACACCTGGCTAAACAAGAGATTTCTCAGATTTCTCTTCTAAGGATATCTTACTGAGTGAAAACAGAATCACAAAAACTGTTGGGAAAAAAAAGACAACAAGATACATTTGCCAGAATATTTCCATTTTCTCAGTCTTCCTATTAATCTCTATTATTCTTAAATATATTTAATTTCTAACAGGGAAACGATATTTTTGTGCTTGCATTGACCCAAGTGCTGTGCTTGAGGATACAAAGATAAATAAGATGAAAATTCCTGCTCTCAAGGAATTAATTGCTAAGTGGGATAAATAGGCTAATACGACGGGAACATTTTTGAGCTATTAATCCCTGACTTCCTTTGCTTGCTCGTTTGCCTCCCCTCCTATCAAGCAGGAGTCAGACTAGGTAAACCTGTGCCCCCAGAATTTTGGTAGGGATTCCCCAATAATCTATCCCTTAAGTATATTGGTTGTTAAGATGCTTCCCAGTCATTATCAATCATTCAACTATTCATCCATTCTTAATTTTTTAAATAGACAATAAAACCAGTGATTCAGAACAATCAAACAGCGTGAAAAAATGTATTCCTACACACGTCTCCCATCCTCCACATTCCCATTTCTGCCATGCTACTGGTAATCTTTTAAAAAAATTTAACTAGGCTCTTGTATGTGCAGAAGGACCAAATTCATAGGGACAGAAAGCAGATTAGAGGTTCCCAGGAGCTGTGTGTCTGTGTGGTGGCAGCAGGGGGTGAGGAATGGGGAGATATTGTTTAATGGGTCCAGAGTTTTTGTTTGGGATGACAAAAAAGTTCTGTAAGTGGATGGTGGTGATGATTTTGCAACATTGTGAATATTCTTCCCACCACAGAACTGTATACCTAAAAGTGGTTAACAGAGTAAAATTTATGTTATGCATAGTTTGCCACAAAAATGTGTGTGAACAGTGTACAGAATAATTATAAAATCAACATCTGCATAACCATCACAAAAATAAAAGAAAACTGCCAGTTATCTGGAAGCTGCTTCTAGGTTGCCTCTCCTCTCAAAAGTCACCATTTTCCAATTTTGGTCATTATTTCCAGACTTTAAAAAAAGCAGTTTGACCCATTTACCTAATTAAATATTACATATGAAATGTTTTGCCTGTTTTTGAAATTTATGTAAATGGGATTCCATCTGTATATTTGTGTTCCTTTCTTATTTTGTTCAACATTATGTTTATGAAATGCATCCATGTTACTGAGGTATCTGTAGTTCATTCAGTTTTATTACTGTTTTATGGCCTAATACATGCTCAATATTTATGATGTTCCATGTTTATCTGAAGAAAGGGTGCATTTGGCATTGGGTACAGTGGTTCATAATTGTCTATTAGGTCCTTTATTAATATCATTTAAATCCTCTATACTCTTTTTTCCTACTTATTCTCTCAATTACCAAAAGAGGTATGTGTTGAAATCTCCCAGTGTTATATATCTGTCTAATTTTACTTGCTTTTATGTTCATTTTTGCTTTATATAACTTGAGCCTATATTATTAGTGACATATTAACTTAAATCATAAATTTAAATTAATAGTATGGTGACAAATTAATTTAAATTATAATATCTTCCTGGCATATTAAACCTTTTAATCTCACATAAACTTGTTATTTTTTTTCTTTCAGTAGTTAAACTAGATGTTCACATACTTAATCTAATACCTCTGTCCTTCTAGATAATACAAGGGCTTTAGAATGCAGTGCTTTGTTATCCCCTCCCAATTTACAGATTTACATGTTATTTCTTGTTTTCTATTTTAATTCTACTTCATTTTATTTTTAACCTAGTATTATTATATGTATGTGGTCAATGTTATTTGTGATTCTCCTACACATTTGCCACTTTTTGTAACTGTCATTCCTTCTGACCTATCAGTACCTTCATTCATGTAGAATCACTTTCCTTCTGCTGCAATACCTGCTTTAGAATTTCCTTTAGTGTGGGACTAGTGGCAAACTCTCTTAGAATGTGTGTGTTTTCTGTTTGAAAATATCTTCATTTTGGCCTCATTCTGGAAATACATTTTCCCTGGCTGGAGAACTGTAGGTTATCATTATAATTTTCCAGAATCTGAAGATCACTCTGTTCTCTGGTTGTTTTGTTGCTCTTGAGACTCCTGCAAGTTTATATTCTGTTTCTTGGAAGGTAAACCAACTTTTCTTTCAGGTGCTTAAATAATCTGTATGCTTTTGGTATTAAGCACTGTTTACTGTGTTGGCTCTCAGCTGTGGATTTCTTTTAATGTTTCCTGTTCAAGATTTATTGGTCTCCTGGAAATTGGGGTATCTGTGAATTGGTATCTTTCAGCTTCCCTGGAAACTTCTCAACCACGATTTCTTCAAATATTGTCTTTATAACATTCTTTGTGTTCTCTCTAGAAGCATTATAAGACACATCAGAACTTAGCATTTTAGTCTCAAAGTCTCTTAACCTCTCATTCATATATGTAATCTTTGTCTTTTTCTAACACATTCCAGAAAATTCCTTCTGACTTATATTCCAGTTTCAACTAAGCTTAATTTGACTCACACTTAGATTTAAATTTTAAGCATTGCATTTTTTAAATTTTCATAAATCTTATTTGGTTGTTTTTTTTTAATATACTAGATCAGTTGTTATAGCTTTTCATTCAAACAGGTATTTCCAAACCTGTTGCTTATTTTTTTAATATAGTGTTATAAATGTTTTATAATCTGTGTTGACAGTTCTAATATCTGAAGACTTTGTAGCTGTACCCCTAGTATCTGTTTTTTCTGCTGATACTCATTAATGCTTCTTTACTTTTATTTAGGGCTTAGCTTTGATTTTATTGTGCATCATCCATTTTCTTTATTAAATTACTTAGGAATGCTTTGAGGCTTAATGAAAGTGACATTCTCTATTCAACCTCCCTGTACACAACTTTGGCTTGAGCTCAGCCTTCCTTTTTATTTTCCAGGCTCCATATAGGTGCCAACTGCAGCTGCTATAAATAAAAAATAGAGCTTTTTTACTTCTTGGTAGGGTATGGGCCCTTTGTAAGTGGAGTTTTGTTGGCATTTTCAAAGACTTGCCACTGCTTAGCCCCTCACGCTTCCATTTTATCTGCTTTTGGCAGGCCATAGCATGTACTTGGGAGTCTGCAGATTTCACTGCCTCAAGCTTTCACTGAAATTGGAGACTGTATATCTCATTCTCTTTATTAATTTGAGTAAGAACAGAAGGGAGAGATTCTTTCCACTGCCATCATCATGTTCATATTGGGAACAAAGTTCTGTCTTCTATAAAAGCCAAAATGTGTAAAAGAGCTTAAGCTGGTTGTACCCATGTAGGGGCAGAAAGGGAGAGAGTTTTGAGAAGTGACAGGGTAAAGAGAAGCGAGTTTCCTTTACCAGAAATAAAGAGGTCTATGGGCCCCGGAGCAGGGAGAATGCTACAAGATGTGCCATCTTCACGTGAGGAGAGCCTCTGGGCCGATGCCAACCTTCCAGGAGAGGGCTGCCTGGCAGCCTGGGAAAGAGTGACCCGAGGTGCTCAGGTTTCCAGCCTCACCCAGATCTCCAGCACTTTGTGAGGGGCCTAGAAGCAGAGAAAGAGCATACTACAGCAGGGACAATGACAGACTTGGGAGGAGTGTTTGCTTCCCTTTTCAAATAGAGCAAAAGCCTTGTAGGATTCTGTTGTCCTCTGCTGCCCCTTGGGAAGGGGAACATGCCCCAGTCATGCTCACAAGGAATTTCTCATCAGTCTGTCTGATGTAGACATGGAGCCAGACATTAAACTGTGCATAGAAAATAGAAAGTGTCCTATTTGTCACACTTAGGAGTTTATGAACTAAGACATATGCCCATTCTGGAAATGATTATTACAATTCAAGAAGAAGGACAAAGTGATAAGGAAACAGAGGATGGGATGACTGAATCCTGACTGATGCTGAGAGCTTTAAGCTCAGTCTTAGAAAATGAGTAGCATTTTCCAGGCAAGAGGGAAGGACCTTCCAAGCAAATGAAACACTGTGGGGAAAGGGCTAGGGAATGGTGAGTTTGCAACATTTCAGTTAAGTGATACGGCTGAGCTTGCAAATAGTAATGTAAACCTTATAATCATGTTTATGGTTTTAAGCTTGGTAATTTAAGTTAACTCTCCTGTTGTTGTCATGGAGGCATGGAAATAGACCAAAGAAGATGATGTTACATTCCAAGGACTTCAGACTCCTTGTGGTAAAGAATGAAGGTGAATTTCTGAATTTGAGGGCCTTTGCTTAGCATTTTCCATTCCACTGCCTGAAAGAATTAAAATGAAGCTTCATTTAAAAACATTGGCATGAAGGAGGACCTACTTGCAGAGTTTCTTTGCTTTTAAAGGTAATTTAATACGTCGCTATGTAAAAGTACCATTAGCCCTGTAGGATAAACCTAACTCAGGGGGGCTTTCTGGAAAGCCGCTCTCCCTATTGCAGAACAATTAACTTAATTCTCCAAGATACAAATTACCTAGAGTCACAACAACATTGCTTCATCCTTTGATATAACAAGTGCATCACTTAAGTATTTAGACCTGTATCAAATATGAGACCCAGGTTTCCCGGAGAGGTTATATGAGAATTCACTAGAAGCTGAATTCACATCATGACTGCACCATTACTGTAATTGTCTGGTTAATATAGAGGATTATCCCATCAGATAAGAATGCTCTTCAGTGCCTCTTGGCCTTACGCACAATACAAGAAGACACAAGAAGATGCCAGGATGTGCTAGACAGTTGTGCTACATGAAATGAGCCACATTCTGGTTATGACCCTTGGTTTTGCATTTGTCTCCCATTCCCCAGTGTTTCCAAGGCATAATATAGCAGGTTTCTAGATGAGGGGTTTGCATCATTCTCTGCACAAGAAAAACACTTTCTTCCACCCAAACTTAAAAAATGTGTTTGCATTCATTGTACTATGTGCTCTGTTAATTTTTGCCTTCTCAGCAAACCCAGAAATACATCTGGTTCCTCTGTCCTCTCTCCAGTTTTCAGGCATAACCATTATATGAGGGGATTAGACTGAGAGAGTCCCAGAATTGGACAATATCTAAGAAAATGAGTGCTACAATAACAAAATAGACAAGAATCAACACATAAAGTATTTACACCACCCCTCGAAGGAAGGATTATAAATATGCCACTGGATAGAGTTGGGACACATCCAAGGCCAATGTGTGTGGGGAGGGCAAGGGGGCAGGATTATGTTCAGAACTGAAATATATTGTTACAGGAAAGTTTGTTAAAAAATAGAGGAATAGAGTATAATTAGTTGTGAACAAGTATGCCATATAAATATGAGCTGAATCAGGTACAACTTAATATTCTAATCATTGAAAAGTTGTATTGTTATTGTTAGGCAGGGAAGACTCAAGCATTTAATAGACACAGAGCACTTACTGTAAGTTAGGAGGCGTGCCAAGAACTAATACACAGAGGAGCACAAGATGCTCTGTACCTCCAAAGGTTTAGTCACCAGGAGCATGGAGGTGTGTTCCCCTGTGCATTGTTCACTCGGAGCACCACAGTGACAGAGCCCCTCTGAGGGCAGGGACAGTGACTGTGCTCCTTACCAGTTTATTCCCAAGGCTCCACTCGTGTCTGGCACATAGGAGATGCTCAACAAACCTCGGCTTAATAAATGAGTGTGTTTATTCTGCACCTGCTTTGTGCTGGACACCAAGAATAGCATCATCAAGGGCTATAGGTGGCTCCCGTGCCCTGCATGACTATTGAGGCTATTCATACCCCTAACATAGTCTGTTGGCCACTTCAGGAAGAGACTATTTTTAATTTCAAATCATTTCTTGATGTGTTTGCAAACCAGATGTAAAATGTACCATTTCTAAGGACTGGATTAGTCCTCAGTCATGGACTGGTAAAAGGTAAACCCTAATGACAGCCTCTCTTTATTAAAATATTACCTCTGCAGACCAGGCCCACTGGATTTCTTTTTTTGGTATCATTAATCTACAATTACATGAGGAACATTATGTTTACTAGGCTCCCCCCTTCACCAAGTCCTCCCCCACAAACCCCATTACAGTCACTGTCCATCAGCATAGTAAGATGCTATAGAGTCACTACTTGTCTTCTTTGTGCTATAATGCCTTCCCCTTGCCCCCCTACCCCTACATGTGTTTTTGGGGGAAAAATCTGATGTCAGTGATTTTGTAGAGACTATGACTATGGTTTAAAACAGGGCTAAGCTCTCTCCACACCCGAATTACTTGATGTAAAGATAGTTTAGGGTAGAAGTGGCACCTGCACATGACAAGGACTGTGAGGGTGGTGTGCAAGGTGTGGCTTTTCGGGGTCTTCTGCAGACTCCATGGAGTCCTAGACTCACATGGAGGAAGGCAGCAGGTGAAGTGCCGCCCTGTGCGTGTGCTCCGGCTCTGCAGTCAGACCACTGGGTTCAGACTCTGCCCTCCTAGTTTCGCTCTATGAGCACGGGCAAGCCTCTCCAAGTCTTGGTTTGCTCATCTGCTAAATGTGGATGGTGAAAGTATTTGCCTCACGGTGGCAGAACTGAGGTTCAAACACAGATTCCTCTGACACTGAAGCCATGCCGTGGCCTCTCTTAGGCTGGCAGATGGGTTCTACCTCATGTGCCAATGTGAAGGATTGGAAGAAGCTGCCTGTGGCATTGAGTTGACAAGTACATGAGGTTAATTGAGGGAAGCTGCTGCCTGGCTGCGTGCTCCCCGCACAACGCTCTGCTGCTGACCATTGCTCCCCTCTGACCAGCTCCCCAAAGACCCAATCGATGAGAATCATCATGGAGTACAGTGGGAATGCAATTTAATCCAATCAATTACTTTCTTTTTATGTTTTCTTCTTTATATTACCACCAGTACTCAGAGAAACATACCATTTTCTAAGAAGAATTAACATCCATTGTATAATAGTAGTTTACAGTAATCAGATGTTAGGTACCTCTTCAGTACTTTCTACTAAAGCTACTCAAACATTTCAGTAAACTTAGCTGGGGTCAGATTTTCTGAAAGAAGAGATGAGAAGACGAAGAAGGAACAGTAGGCTGATCTCCGTCAGTTGCTGGCTGACACTTCTCCCAACTTTAGAAGTTCTTAAAAGCAAAAAATGTGTCCAGCACAATCTGATCCTCTCTGGGCATTCGCTCCAGCGCAAGGAAAGGGCTTGCACACCCATCAGTCAGGTCAACAGCCCTCTGAAGGCACAGCACAGTGCCGGCCCCACATTGGCCCTTTCAGGGGGCCTCGGACCCAGCCTCCTGCTGCTCTGTGGCTACTTTCTGTGAGCAGCTGTCGTTCAGTCTTGTTGTCTTCTTGGTACTCATCTAGCCTTCTGCCACAGAAAGAGGGAAAATAATTAATATGAGAGAGGTTCATTGATTAGAACTGGAAATAAAAACAGAAAGGATTCAAAGAGGCCTTCCAGGAGAAGCCAGAAATTTAAAAAAGCATTTAAGATTTCAAGCCACACCAAATGATCTTTAGGAGTACAACTTCTGCAAACCTTTGTTGTATATTCAAATTGGAAGGTTACGTTGATTCATCCTAAATGCTGGTTTTTAGAAACACCCTCGGGTAACATTACAAATATTCTAACATATCTTAACATCAGTAAAAAACTTCTCATTTGGAGTTTCCTTAACGGGAGCCTTCATTTCTCTCCTTTCAGGTTACTGGTAGGTATATACAGTGGCTAAAACCTCAGACTCCAGAGAAAAGCATTTGAGAGTATATAACATGAGCCACATATGTAAAAGAGTGAAAATAAAAGAGGTGAAATTAATTAATATTTTAATCTGAATCCTAACTCATCTTATTTAGGTAAGAAATGTCACTTCTGTGAGTCTCGCTTTCTCTTCTGGGAAACCTAGAGATCGGCCGTGATGATCAGGTGAGTTCATTTGTGAAGTTCTGGCTTCACCAGGGAGCCCATCCAGTGTGTAATCATTGCCAGAATGGCCATTCCTCTGGCTTCCTCCCACCATGCAGAAGACAGGGGTGCAAACCTTAGCGGGGCCCCAGCTGAGTAGATCCCCTTTATGTTTCTTTTTATTCCACACTTTAAGTCCTAAACAATTCCTTTCTCAGAGACCTTTTCTTTTCTCATAAGTAGAAGGGGACTTGAGTTTAAATGGCTAAGTTCTATAGGGAAACTAGTAAACCTGTGTCTTCTAAACTTCCCCAAATCACAGTGGAATTCTCTGACAAATCAATTTTATAGCAAACTCAGTAATGTGTTCAGGAAGCTCTTCCTTAGAGGATAATTCACAAAATCATGGTGATACAAGGGAAATTAGATGGATAGATGCCAAATTAAAATTTCCTAGAGGGCCCAAGGGACCAAGAGAGCCTGCTCTGACTGACGTGTGTGCCTTGCGCATGCCATGTCGTCTCTTCAGGTAACAGCTTTCTCATCTGTCAAATGAGACTGGAGACAGAAATTTATCTATGGTTGCTTCCACTTGTAATGGAATAGCAAGAAAATTCCTCTTTTCTTAACTTATTTCTTATACAACCCTGGGCCTTCAGAGAGAATGAGCAAGGGAAAGTCTCTTAAGATTGCTATTATTCAGTTAACGGTGATAGTGCAATGATATGCCTCTGTGCAGTATTTAGTATGATGTAGTACAGCACAGTAAGACATTTAAGTATTTTCATTTGTATCATTTTATTCCTTACAAATCTAATTTCCAAGGTTTGTCATTATTCTAAAATGTTGGCAGACCTTGGAGAAATCAATCACCTCCAAACCAAATAATTGATTTCTACTCCTTTGCTTTGCCAGTAAAATTAATTTTAGCTCTGAGGAGATTATGAGTATTTAATCACCTGTCCTGGAAGACTCTTAATTTAAATGTGACACATTTATAATTTTTTAATATGACACATTTATAAAAATAATAATCTTTTAGCTACTCCTGATGTTATTCCATAGTTACCATCATAATCAGAGAATAAAACTGTTGTATAATATTAAACATAGCTTTTTATGATACCAAATATCTAGATGTGACATAGAACCAATTGTTGTGTATATGCTGGTCAATACAGTAGCCACCAACCATCTGTGGCTACTGAGCACTTGAAAGGTAGTCAGTATAATCGAAGAACTGAATTTTTAATTTTATTTGATTTTCATTAACTTATATTTATTAGCCATATGTAGCTAGTGGCTTTCATATTGGATTGTGCAGCTCTAGATAGTTAAAAATAAACAGTAGTCAATTATTTGGAGAGTTCTAAATACTTGACAATGATCTAGAAATGAAAGTGAATTTTTCTGCTTCATTTGCATGTATTCATTGAATCTAAAGATTTCTTTAGTTCAACATTTCTTCCATTGCAGTACCATTTATCATCATGGAGTTTCTAATTCTATGTAGGCTCTCTGTGTACACAGTGTGAAATCCTCAAACAACCCTGCAAAATAGGTGCTATTATTGTTATTTTACATAAGAATAAACAGGCTCCCAGAGCTGGTCAATGAAGGAATTGTAATTCAAAACCAGAAACATCAAACTTTGCTCTTTTCACTCCCCATTCATAAAAACATTTCTTGCAAAAATTAAAAATATAAGGTCTCTTCCCAGAGCTGTAATGTTATAAAACAGCAATAACTACTATGATACACATGCATTTAAATGGAGGCGCATTAAGAAAACAGATCAGAGAAATGTTATACATGTTGTTCACACAGAATATCAACCCCTTATTAAGTTGCAAGAGAATGGGTTTTAAGTTAAATCCACTCAGTCAACCTATGGATATCTCTAAGTGTCTGTAAATGCCTACAATACTAGGAGACAGCAATGCTGAAACGTGTGCTAAAGTCAGAGCACACCCAGCTTCCACTTCAGTGCCACACTCCTTCCTTAAATTATCATCAAGTGGGAGCTCCTTGCAGACAAGACATTCCATTATTTTAATCTTTATGTATGCAGGACTTGATATGGTGTTTGACACCTAGGAAGCTAGCAATGGGCCTGCATGCATAAATGGATGAACAAATGAATAAGCACAACACATGAGTTCTTTAGATGCAAGGAATGTGCAATCACGTAGACATCCACAATGGCACCTGGGCTCTATCATGGCCCTCAGGACATTAACGATTGTTCTCACATGGGCACCCACTGAGTCTTGCAGGCAGAAACTGCACTGCTTTATCTCTTTGTCTGGTCTACTTCTTGACATGGCAGGTGGTCAATTACTATTTGTACAATGACTGAATGAATGAAATCAACATATTCTATAGATTAATCAATAACAGAAGGAAAATTAGTTTCATAATGTCTACTTGCAGTGCACTTTGTTTTAAGATATATTTGGTATTCTTTCATAACAACCCTATAAAGTAGGTGGGCCTGATTTAATCATTCTCATCATAAAATTTTGAAAACTGAGGATCAGAGAGTTTAAGTGATATGCCTATCAATAGCCAATGGATTACAGAGCTGCCCTGCTAGGTGAGTCTCTGAATTTATACTTTATTTACATCATATTAGAATAATGCTTTAGAGTTCATAATTCTCAGACATAACTTATTTGATTTTAAATGATTCAAATGAGCTAGGAGGGAGGGTAATGTTCCCGTTTTACGTATGAGGAAATTGAATCCCCCGAGAAGTTGAGATTTAGTTCCCACCCTGGCAGAACCAGCAGAGAGCACAGCATGTGCTTGAGTAACAAAGGCAAGAACCTGTTTTCTAAGTAATAATCCAGTTTTCTCTCCATTTCAGCATGCCTGTTCCAGAAGAGAAACATTTAATATTACAAATAAAGAGAGCATTACTAGTGTCGACAAGGAATGGCTTCCTGCTGAGAGGCCTTTGGCTCTGGTTTGGAAGGAGAGTGATGTAGCCAGAGAGTGGGGGGACAGGGATAGGGAGGCATCCTTGTGCATAATGAAGTATTAAGTAACAGCACAACTGTTGCATGGAATAGCACCTCTTGATTGTCATCTCCCTCTTCCAACATAACAACAATACTTTCAAGAAGCCATCCATTACCTGTGTAAATTGACAAAGGAGATCACTTTGACTTTTTAGAATAAAATATACTAGTATTGTGATTTTATTCATAGACTCTCAAATGTTCTTTTTAAAGTACACTTGTCAGGCAATTTGGACACAAAAGGATGCACATCCAAATGACACCAGTGGAGAAATGAAAGCATGTGTGAGCAACCTAACTACTTGGAGAAGTAGAAGCAGAGGAAAAGAGAAGAGTCCCTATCAGGGACAGAAACTCTCTATTAAATTCTAAAAATTATATTTAAAAGCCAAGAACAAAAAGAGAAGTAAATTCAAATAAATGCATTTCAGTGCATTATTTATAGAAGATTGATATATTTAAATAATACTGTAAAGTCACAATCATTCATCATTCTTAATGGTGAAAATTTAGAAATTATCACTGATTACTGTACTTCTCAATGCAATTAAACAAAAAAGAAAAGAAAGAAGGAAGAAAGAAGAATGAAAAATAATGTATTGGGGGAAAATGCAGAACTGTCATTATTCAAGTATAATGTGACTTTCTAAATAAAAAATCCCAAGAAGTTACAGAAAACAGTAGAATTAATAAATAGCTAATATCATAAATATGTAGAAATCCACTACAATTTTCTAGACTGGAAAGGAAGAGTTAAGAGTCATAGTTCAATGAAGTCTACAGTATTGAATTCCCATCAAAATTTAAGAATATAGGGATAAATCTAAAAACAGATGTAATATACTTTATAGAAAAATTATTTAAATCTAAGGAATGACAGCAAAGAAGATATTTGTGAGTACAAAGGTATTATGGAGATGTCAGTTTCTCTCAAACTAATCTAAAACTTCAATGTAATTAAATCAAATTCATCATAGGGTTTTATAAGAAAATTGACAAGCGGATGATAAAATGTATGTGAATTAGTAAAGCTCAATAATATAGGGACTCCTAAATTAGAGTAAGGTAGGAGATTCATCCTGCCCATTAGTAAAATTCATTATAAATCTATACTAATTAAGACAGTACTGAATTAGTGTCAGCATGATATGTTAGGTAGAAAAATAGACATGAGCAGCCGGGAAAAGGGAAGAACCGCCCAAACCACACCTCATCATAATTTCATTAAAATAAAATCTACATTGTAGTTTTCCTCCCCTATGGGTTTTTATGTGTGCTTTCTGGGAAAGGACATATGCACTGAGAGGGGTGGCTATATAAAAGGACCTGTCAATCAAATGACCTCACCTTGTCAATCAAAAAAGTGCCTCCTAGACAGAATGGAATAAAAAGGCCTCTCGCCTAACAGATAGGGGCCATTGCCTGCCTCTGCCCATTCCTGCCTTGGAGTGTACTCAGATAAAATTTTCCCTCTGCTTTGCTATTGTGTCTCTGCCTTTCAATTCTTTGTTTCTGCAGGCCCAAGAACCGAGGAGAACAAATGTGACCCACAACAGATAAATTGATAGAACAGAAAAAAGGACTCAGACTTGACTTACATATTTACACAAGCTTGATACAGGCTGCCCTTGCTCTGTGCAGTGGTGCAGACCTGAACAAAGGTCTGTGAGCTGAAATCGTGCCAAGAATTCTGTCAGTGGGAAAAATTACGATTGTTCAATTGTTAAACATTTTTGCCAAAACGTCAAAAACTCTGTTCATTATAAATGTATAAGAAAATGAAAAACTATCAAAACAAATATTCAGTGAGCTGTAATTTAAAACATCAGAAACACTGAGAATTACATGGTTTTTCTCTAAGTGAAAACTTAGCAATTGTAGTCTGAACAGTGTTTGCCTTCTTTTTCTTGTTATATAATTTATAATAAACAGCAAGAATCTTTTCTATTCCCTAGCAAATTGTCAAACTCCTTTCTAAGTTTCAATCAGCTTCCAGCATTTTATCCTCTGTGTGTCCAATGTCATAAAATATCTCTAAGAGTCCCTTTAACATGAAGTCTTTATCAACATCTCTACCTCTGGGACATGCTCATCATTTTTGCCACACCACTTCCCTCATTTATGATCATGAGTTCCCCTTCACTAAGTTCCCCTGGCTGTTTAAAGTCTCTCAAATGGTGACAGTGTCAATATACCCACTGTCAGATATTTCTTATATGACTCCGTTTGTTTGATTTGAAACACAGCATTCCAGCCTGATTGCTTTTATTTCTTTGATCTTGGAATTATACAGTTTTGTAAAATGTCACATGCGTTTTTCACTGGGAGACAAGCAGCCAATGCAACTACATGCTTTGCTGTCTGCATGAGCTGTGTGCTACATGTGGGCAGGGACTCACCCCCAGCAGATCTGACAGAGGAAAAGTAATTGGTCACTGATCAGGAAGTGCATCTGTTATTCATGTACTGATTTGTGGACTAAAGGTCTAGCAGCGAAGTTTGTACCTTATGCAATTACAATGAATATACTGTGGTAACTGAAATTTGAACTATGTTGTTGGGGGACTTGTGTAATTGAAATCATTATAAGGAAATTTGTGCATACAGAAATTTTGCAGGGAAAGGGCTGACTGTATCTGAAAATAGTGTCTTTGCAGAACACACAGGAAGGGATGGAGAACGTAATTAATATATAGTGGTGGTAAAATTGGTTATCCACATGCAAAAAAGCAAAATGGATTCATCCTGTCATCCACAGACATCTTTATATCATACACAGAAATCGACTATAGCTGAAGTAAATATCTAAATTTTAAAGACAGATCTTTCTATATTTATATATATGTGTGTATATACATATACATATACATTTATGAATATCTACCACCCATCTATCGATCATCTATTGAATACCCTAGGGGTAGAAAAGGCTTTCTTAAGATACAAAATGTGCTCATCACTAGAAAACATACCATATTGTTACATTCAACTATATTAAATTAAGAATTTCAGTTCATTGAAGTATACCACATACTGGACAAGACATGGTGGATATAACTGCTAGTTGCCCTCCCCTTCTCACTGCAATGCTAGAGCCCACATTTCCCAGATGCCTTAGAGATAACTATGCGACTGATTTCTCACTAATGAAATGTGACTGAAAGTGGTGTGTACAGCTTCCATCTTACTTGCTTAAAAGACATTGTTTCCAGGGATTTTCCCTCCTTTCCATGCCCTGTGACCAGCTCTGACCACTAAGGAGGCAATGGTATAACAACAGGATGAAAGGACCTAGGGTGTAGAGCCAGCACAACTGCTCATGATGGAAGTGTGAAATAAGCTTCTATCTTTTATAAACCCTTTTGTGAGCATTTCTTATTAGGAGTCCTTGCCTCTACCTTAAATGTCATAGACAAGAACATGTATTTCAACAGAAAGGAAACTCAATACACACAAACACACATGATGAAACAATGCTCCCTTCTTAGGAATCAGGGAAATGCAAATTAAGACCGAAGTGGGATAGCATTTTATACCAAAAATTAAGTGTACCAGGTGTCTGTGAGAATATGACACAATGGAAATTTTTATACACTGTGAAGAAGAATAAATTTAGTGCAATTACTTTTTGAAAAAAATGTGGCTTATTTTATACAGCTGAATATGATCATATTCTTTGACGCAGCAATTGACTTCTATGGATTGACCTTAGAGCAGGGTTTCTCAGCCTCCGCACTTTTGAGATTTGAGGCTAGAATATTCTTTGTTGTGAGCTCTGTCCTGTGCATTGTGGCATGTTTTGCAGCATCCCAGCCCTCTACCCACTATACACTGGTAGCACCTCCTTCCCAGTGCAACAACCAAATCTCCAGACATTGCCAAATGTCCTGAGGGGGGAGATGCAAAATCACCCCTACTTGGGAACTGCCACCCCAGACAAACTCTTGCTCCTATGCACTAGGAGACACACACAAGAATGTTCATTTCAGTTTGTGACAGTCCGACTAGAAACAACACAACCACCCATTAACAAAAGATGAATAAATTAATTAAGTGTCAACACTCACTAGAACATTACACAGTCATGAAAAATTATAACACCACACAAGAAAGTGAATCTTAGAAACACAATCTTGAATGAAGAAAATCAAATGACAAAAAGACTTCAGATAGCACATAACAATTTTCACAAAACACAAAAACTGTCAAAAGTATTTTTAAAGATGCCCACATAATTAATAAAGCCTCATTTCTTAAAAGCAAGGATGAAAAACTCAAGAAATGATAAACAAGAGATTCAGGATGGCTACTTTGGAGGAGAGAACAGGAGCAATAAATACAGATAGAATCCCTGGTATCAGCAATGTTCTAGGTTCCAGCTGGGTGATGGGCTGTCAGACTTTGTATAATATAAACTTCGGAAATGAAAGGAAAGAAAAACATAGCCTAGATACTCTGACTCTCATGGTAACCTTTTTCTTCTAATGACGAGAGTGTGCAGAATATAGGAATGCTAGTTTAGAGAATTTAAATATCATGTTATAGTAATTACTTTCTATTTGCCTTAAACGAGTTTCAAAAAACCTAATCCCATCCATTGGAGAAACGCATCAAAATTCTCAAGTATCCCACCAAAATCGAGCCCTCTTCCCAGCCTGCCTATTGTGTTTTCACCTTTTCTTGGGGGAGAACTGCATGTTCATCTGGGCTGCTCTGGACCAGCCCTCTGAGGGTTACTTGCAGATGTTGTGTTGTCCTTTATTGTACTTGCTTATTTCATATGGGTCTGCCCCACAAGGCCCTGTCTGCAGGGCAGAGACCACCTGTATTTGTTCCCATTTGAACGCCCAGCCTCTGGCACAGTGCCTGGCCCAGAGCAAGCCCTCAACAGGGAACGCTTGTGTACATAATTGTCAAATCAGTGTTGTACACCTGAAGCCAGTATAATATTGTATGTCAACTATACTTCAATTTAAAAAAAAGGATGAACTTTATGGTATATGAATTATATCTCAATAAAATTATATTTTTAAAAGTCGATTAGTAAAAAAAGAAGAATTAGAAATTACATCAGAAAGCAGTGCTTCTTAATGAAAGTTCTGAGGACCACGTGAATCAGAATCCCATAAAGTGCTTGTAAAAAAAAAAGGAAAAAATGCATATTTTTGATGACTCAATTACTAATAGATCAGATCTCTGGGGTAGACCCAGGAATCTATTTTGTTGAAGATAGATAATTCCTAAATATTCTGGGGTTTTACAAAGTTTGCTGTAATTATAGGGCTTTACTGAAGTCTTCTTTTTATTCTATTCTCTTTTTTAAAATGGGGAGGAAAAAAAGCCCTGAAAGTGTAACTGAAGCCTTTCCCACACCTGCACAAGCTTATTAATCAATGTATGACTGGAAAAAAGTCAGTGTTTTGAAGTTTGTTGCTTCCCCATCTACAGCTTGTTCTACATGAGTAATTTAGCTTTTGAAACATACTTATAATCACAAACTTCCTTTCACTTTTCCTTCTGTCATTTTTATTCTTTGTATCAACCAACGTGGTAATAGCTGCTTAGCTTTCCAATGTGCCGCCTGCCTCCTTCACTTGACTCCCCGACGCCCTCCCTCTGCCTGTGGAGTCCCTCAGGATCCTGTTCTGCCATCACTGCTGTTGCCTCAGTACCTCAACAGTGGTCTTTCTGTACTCGGGGTTAGATCTACCATTGTTTCCTTCCCTTAACACTAAGAGAAGTCTCAGAATAGTTTTAAAATCTAGAGCCTGGTTAAGCCAAGGATTTCTGCTAACAGCTCTACTCTGAGCCATGCCAAAGTCTACGGCCTTGATCCTCATCTGCTATTCTGCAAATCCATGTACCGTTTGCAGGGTAGGCTTAGGATAAAAGCAGGAAATCTCAATGTAAGTTGTTTCCATCCTTCATGAAAGTAACACAAAAATCATGCCCCTCTACAGTGACACCACGTATATTGTGTCTTTCTTCCCCCATTCAATTTCTTATTTCTGCCTCTTTCTAATAATTTCCTCATTTGATCTGCCACTCATTTTATCATGCATCTATTTTCTTTATATAATGCCTACTTTCCCTTTTCTTCTTCCTTTCTTTTTGGGTTGTCTCCAAAATACAAACATTTCTTTCTTAAGCTCTCCTTTTAAAGGGCTTTACTGAGTAATAGTTTATAAACATTACTATTAGTAGTATATTACTACATTACTATATTGCTATGTATTACTACAGTTCTATTATTATTACTATTACTATAAAAAATCACCACTTACTATTCTATATGCAAAATCCTACACTGTGCCTTGTAGGACATACACAAACTAGTAACAAACCTTTTTATTGATTTTAATCCATTCATTCCATAACTGGTCATTAAAATTCAATTCTATTAAGCACTATGCTAGGCAGTGAGGGAATAAAGATGATTAACATATAACACCAGACTTTAACAACTAAAGATCTAGCAGAAGGAAAAAAGGAGCATAGAAATAAATATAAAAAATGGCTTAGGTAAGTCAAAATATGTAATTGCATTTTAGCAATAAAGAATACATATTCTAGAGACAAATTTAAGTTTGAATTTAATAGTCTAAGGGAGATAGTAAAGTGATATTAATGAAGTAGAATTGACAGGACTAGTTAAAGGTGTGGAAGGGACAGAAAACAG
Source organism: Manis pentadactyla (assembly GCF_030020395.1). Classification (NCBI taxonomy): domain Eukaryota; kingdom Metazoa; phylum Chordata; class Mammalia; order Pholidota; family Manidae; genus Manis; species Manis pentadactyla. The sequence goes on along the minus strand of NC_080021.1, from coordinate 78,941,024 downwards.
GGAGAGAAGGGGCGACTTAGGATGATCCCCAAACTGCTGCTTTGGTGAAGAATGTGGAGTTGGGGGCTCAGGAGAAACACGTCTGCTGCCAAACATTAGCGATGCGACTTTGAAATCTGCCTAATGGGTCCGGAGGTTTTACACATACATATACAAAATAAAGTTTTTGTCTTCCTGGGAAATCTCCTTCATAATAACATAGCAATGAGCTTTTTAAGTTCTATAACAAACCTAACCTGACAAACTTCATTTAACTCTAATTTCTTAAAGGAAAATTACTTTCTCATCTCTATTTTATATGACTTATTCATTAATCTCTTCCCTGCATTTCATAAATTTGCAAAAGAAACTTCTCACCAAGAAAGCAAACCTTCCCTGGACCTGTCCCATCATGACTAGTCAGAACTTTTTTCAGTTTTCCAAGAGACACCACCTCAATGGAAAAAAATATCAACCTGTACAATAAGGAAATAACCTGAAAGACCATTAGGACATTTGATTTCTCTAGGGGAAAAAAAACCATTACTATTAGTAGTATATTACTACATTACTATATTGCTATGTATTACTACAGTTCTATTATTATTACTACTACTATAAAAAATTACCACTTACTATTTTATATGCAAAATCTACACTGTGCCTTGTAGGACATATACAAACTAGTAACATACAATTCTTGCCCTCCTCAATTATAGTCTAGTAAAAATATTATAAAACTTTTATCATAACATTTAAGTCTAGTACTGCTACTGATAATAATAGCTCCTATATTTCTTACTACATGCAAACACTCTAAATGCTTTTCATATATTAACTCATTTAATCCTCAGAACAATCCATGGGGTAATACTACCATTTTCTTATCTAACAGTTGAAGAGATTGAGACATTTAGAATTAACACTAGTGAGTGACGAAGCCAGGACTTGGTCCCAGGCAATCTGCCTCCAGAATGTATGCTTTCTGCCATTGTCATTTACTACCTCTCAGTAGCTTTTGTGTCTAAATAAACCACATTCTGAAATATGTGTATGTGCATACATATACCATTTTAAATAAGTGATTCATTAACTAGATACAAAGTGTACAAATAACAAATGCACAACACACAATACACACATCCATGCAAGTAATAGCATGTTAACAGCACCCCAAGACCCCTCCATGGCCCATCCCAGTCGCTATTGCCCATAGGGGTAACCACTACCTTGACTTTGAACACTTTTTCTTAGTTATGCCTGGTCCGGGACCATAAACAGAACTGTACAACATGCGTCTTTCCTCCTGGCTTGTTTCACTAAACCTTTGTGATGTTGCTTTGTTTAACAGCAGTGTGTTTATTTTCATTACTAAATATTATTCCATATCATTTATCCATTTTACCACTTGTAGAAACAATAATTGTTTCTAGGTTTGGGGTATTAATAATAATGCTGCCGAGAACATTCTTGTGCATGTCTTTTCATGCATATTTGTGTACATTTCAGCTGGGGAACTGATGGGTTGTAGAGAGTTAGTAGATAGTCTCAACTTTCCAAAATGGCAACACCAACATAAGCCCTGTGTGCTTAGCATAGGAGAGGCCAAAGTACTCCACAAGCTCATAAATACTTGGTATTGTCCTTCTTTCAAGTTTAAGCCATCTGATTGTACACAATGACATTTCAGTATGGTTTTCTTTGCATTTGCCTGATTTCTAATAAAGGTGGGTATTTTTTTCACATTTATTGGTTATTTGGATACCTTCGTTTAGAAAGTAGAGTCAAGTGTCATGTTCATGTCTTAAATTGGGTCATCTGTCTTGTTCTTGTTTATTTGTGGGTGTTTTGCATGCAGTTTGAAAACAAATCCTTTGCCAGTATATATTTCACTATGTCTTCTCTCACTTTGTGACTTGCCATTTTACTCTCTTAATGGTGTCTTTAGGAACAGAAGTCTTTAATATTTAAATTGCTGTGATTTATCTTTTTTCTTTATGCTTAGTGTTTTCTGTTTTGTCTTTGAAATCTTAGTCCATATATGTACACCCATGTTCATTGGACCATTATTCACAATAGCCAAAGGCAGAAGCAACACAAGCTGCCTTCATCCCTTGATGGATAAATGGATAAATGTGGTATATGCACATAATGGAATATTATTCAGCCTTTAAAAAGAGAAATTCTGACACATGCTGCAACATAGATGACCCTTGAAGACACTGTGCTAAGTGAAATGAGCCATAGAAAGAGAAATACTGTATGATCCCATGTGGATAAGGTACCTAGAGAAGTCAGGTTCATAGAGACAGGGAGTAGAATGGTTACCAGGGCCTGGGTGTGGGAAGTGAGGGGAGTAGGGAGTTATGGTTTAATGGGTATAGAGTTTTGATTCTGCAAATGAAAAGTTGTGGAACTAGATGGTGGTCATGGTTGCACAATGTGAATATACTAAATATCACTAAACTGTACACTTAAAAATGGTTAAGATGGTAAATTTCATGTTATGTGCATTTTATTACATTTAAAAGTTTTTAAAATCTTATTCTACCCCCAAGTTCATGAGGATTTTCTCCTACTGTCTTCTAGATATTTTCTTGTTTCACCTTTCACATTTAGACCTAAATTTGAATGGAACTAATTTTTGGATTTAGTGTAAAATAGGGGTCATGATTTCTTTTCTTCTCTAATAATATCCACTTTACTCAGAATTTATTGAAAAGACCACCTAAAATTTTTTTTCAACAGTAGTTTGTAATTTTCCATGCAGAGGTCTTTTATGTCTGCTGTGCAATGGGCCTGTGGTTGGAGTCAGCATGATGGCAAGGATGGAGGTTGTCTCTGCAAGGCCCTAGGACATGTGCTCCCTCCTGCTAGGCTACCTCAGCCACCGCTGCCTTTGCTGCCCAGTCTCTCGTCTGAAGTCCTGGAGGGATCTGGTCCCTGCTGCCAACAGCAGTGACGTCTAGACCACACACTTATATTTCTCTCTCTCTCCTTCTCTCTTCTTCTACATGCTTTCATTTTGCTTCCTGGCATCAACCCCTGCCCCACACCAGCAACCAATAACCACCTGCAGGACCTGCCCCAGGCTCTGCTTTAAGAAAGCTCATGAGAAGGTCCCACATTAGAGTGGGAGTTGATGAAGGCCTGTCCTTCATGGGTGCAGACTGAAATGAACTCCAGCTGCATGTGTCCAACTAAGTCTGCACAGCCTTGCAGGTTCTCCTGGCCACCTTCTGATTGGCTTCTTGCTTCTAAGCTTCTGCTTCCACTGGCAGAAAGCTATGCTCAATATCGGGTCCTCCCCTGCATTTCCTTATCTCCAGGATCTGGGACCCTCAGACTCTAACTGCCTTGGCAGTACTCCAATGCCTTTAAAACCAATTTAAAAAGATGTTTGTCAGACGTTATACGGCAGTTGTCAACAGGATGGTGATTTTGTTACAACCTAGACTGCCCAAGCTGGTGATTTTATTTTGTTTTGTCTTTAATTGAAAATACTGGGCAGTACTTACAGCTGCATTGTTCTGGGTGGGTCTTCTGTCCACTCAACTCCAGAACAAGATGCGCATCAAGAAGTGACCACACCTCTCTAATTTGATACTTCCTGACTGGTGTCAAATGATCACCTCAGGAATTTTATGTTTGTGTGTCTTTTTAGTTGAAGGAATTAGAGGAAGGAGGGTGGGTAAGAACTGATAAGGATCTTTCTATTACCTGACCACACCGAAACTTGACTTGGTTATTTTGGATTGATGAATGCTTCCATTCCCTGAATCTCCTCTGGTGCTTATGAGGTTGATAAATATGTTAGACTCTGTCTCTGCACCTGGCTTCCTGCCAGTGTACATGTAGATCTTATAAACCACTACTGAAATGTCAGGAATCTGATAGTATCTTTCTCATTTTTATTTTCTCTTTGACTGTATTAGACACCCTGGAAGGGAATCAGAATGCTCTTTAATCTAGTTGATGTGAGTTTCTCTAGGGTGCTTGGCCCCGCTCTTCTTCTTATGCACACCTCTATTCAAACATACTCTCAGCTATTTCATATTTACCTCATTCATGCAGACTCTCAGCTATTCCCGGAACTACTGTTTCAAAATAATTAGTTAGCAATTATGCACTTTTATTAAGCACTACACTTTCACAGTTATTATGAAAAGTTGTATTAAAAAAAAAACTCTTCTCAATTAGATGAAAGTGGCAATTTTTTCCCCTGAAGTTTGGCTGTTCTAATCACAGCTGGTCACTCACGTTGCTACTTCGTGGAGATTGCTATTCCAAAAATGGAGATTTTTAATAGCCCTCTTGAGAGAGAAAAAAAACAAAGATCCTAGAGAGATGCAAATTTAAATATAATCTTTAAAAAAGATCCCAGTGAGGTACCAGCAAATTATAATCCACTATATTTGACCTTAGAATTAAGGCAATTTCTGAGACATTGGTAGAAGTCACTAATTAGAAAAGGGATTACTCTTGCTGATACTATTAAAATGAATTTCTTGGATACAAGGAGTACTTTTTAGTCCAAGTCCTAGAACTCTATAAGTTATACTCAGGGCAATTGAAGAGTTGAATTTATAGAAATTCACATTAACGTTCTCCTAAGAACTCAGATATGAAAATCCAACAAGTAAGGAAACAAGGTAAATGAGAAACATAGCCTGTTTCTGCCATGCCTGACCTTTAAAAAGACAAATGTGGTATACTGGGAAATGGTGTAAGCAGAGAAGATAAATCAGTTTCTTTGGCAGTCTTACATATTCTAAGATGCCTCAGAGTGAAACCCAGCTGAGCTTAAGCAGGAAATTAGAACTCTTCTCATGAATTTAGGATAACCAAAGAAATCTTTTAAACTACATATAAAGAAGATCCAGTCTTACAGCATAAATTGACTCAAGCCAAAACTTATGCTCAAATTCTTCATGAAAACGAGTCTGTGGACAAGTGTGATTAGAAGTCTTTACAGGGAAACAATGCTTCCATTTACTGAGATTTTTTCTTTATTTCAGGTGATGAGTGAACTTGTTTACAACTTTTTAAAGATGAATCCTTAAGTATTAAAATCCTCTAAAATATTAAAACATTTTAATATTTAAAATATTAAAACACATATAAAGTATAAAAATACAGTTTTAAAGGCTGTAAAAAGTACATTACAAAAATTATTTAGAACAGAGACTGTATATTTAGAGCACAAAGAATAACACTCAGTGCCCCCCACCCCACATTGTACATGTCGGTGATCAAATCCCATGCTTTGTGCCTTCTGCCTGCAGAAATTAAAACACTTCTCAACACATGTACTCAGAAGCTGCTACAAATTTATTAATTGATTTAATACTCATGCACCAGGCACTAAAACAAAACAAATTACTTGCCATCTGAAATTTAAAGAAAAGTTAAGGTACCAGAAATTTACAACAAAGTGGTTATCATAGTTTAGCACTAAATTTTTTCCCCAAACCACATAAAAAAAAAAAATCATACAGCTTAAATTGGAAGTTGAAAGAAAAACATAATCCCACGCACAGAAGCAGGCATTTTGCTGCAAACTTTAACACTGACTCAACTTTAATTGTAACTATGTTAATGAGGCAACATAATTCACTAAGCATTTGCTACAGTTCTGCAATAAAACATGTGGGCTCTTTTTATAATGCTGGATTTGTAACAATGGATTCTAACTACAAACTTTTTCATGATCCTTAAGGCAGTATAAAATCCTTCCTTCTCTAACTTAATACAAAGGGAAAATTATAAAACGCTTAAGTTAACGTGTTGTAGCACCCTAAAATATCATGTGTTTTGAACAAGTCTTAGCAAGTGAAGATTGCAGCAACTCCTTGTTCAATCCTTGTCCTTAGGCATGAAAGTCAGGCCCAGAGTCATTGACTTAAAGGTAGGGCCGTAGGTTGTAGCTAAAAACATCCATTCTGTTAAAAACATAGAGGGCTAATAAATTATCTGTACTCTAAGAGAGAGACCCCCCTCACCCCACCCCAAAACACAAAGAGGTGAACTCCTGAGGGAGCCCAATGGCAGGTTAGAAGAAGACTTATGAGCTCAAAGACTTGAAAAATGCGAAGCTGGGTTTCTAAATATTGATGTTACACAGAATGAAAGAGATCATTGTACTTCAACATAATCAAAGGCAGGTATTTTTAATCCATCCTTCTGACTACACATAGTAGTAGAAGCACCAGATTTTAATTAGTAATATATCTATCATCGTGATATAACTAAAAGATGACTGAACTTCTTGGTTTGGGTTATCCATATATGTTGGACATTTTTGCCAAAAACATTTTAATATTCTCTTTACCATAGTTGGTGTTAAACTTTTCTTTCTGATAATTAGTAGCTTCAGCTGCTTCACTCTGACAAAGTCATAAATACAGAATAAAATGCTTTTGTTGCTGTTTGTCACAATTGTTATTCAGTTCAGTTGATAGCAAAACTACCTATTTTCACCATTTGTGACTTATTTTTCACTTGTGTTCTCAGTGTCATCTTCAACACTCTCATCCTTGTATTTACCTATATTTATAATCATTTCAAGAATTTCCCCATCTGTCAACGAATGAATGCATAGCACATGTATCATTGTCAAAACTTATCATTCTTTGGGCTTATATTCTTGTGGCCTATAAAATAAAATTTAACATCATTTTATCAGTGACACAAATATCTTAAATTTTCACCTGCAGGTTTTTTTTTTCTTTCAAACATCATTTTATGCAAGAGTCTGTGCCAAGCATTTGTTAATGATGATTTATCAGCATCAACTCCAAGCATTAACATATCCATTACATCTTTTCAGGAAATCTTAGATTCTTTAGCCTTTGATTACTGCAGCAAGCATAGTTAAAATATATACATATCTGTTCTTCATGAGAACATACATAATTCTTTAGTCACAAGAATATATTAAACATGTCACATGTCTGGGGAAAGGGCTGAAATAAATAAATTTCTCAAATATGATTTTTTACTGGAAGTTTAGGAGAGGGAAACCAAAGCCATTGTGGAACGTGGGTTGGCTTCAGTGGAAGTTCACAGGGAGGCAATGAACACACAACAATGTGGGCAGAATGACACACCTTGGCGATGGCCAAAAAGAGTAGAGGGTCTCACCCAGGGGTCCTCTCAACTTCTGAGGGTGATATTGGGAACTGAGGTATCCACATGGAGCAGGAAAGGGAGCAGAATGAGAAGAATTCTGAATTGACTAGTTTCAACTAAAAGAAACTAGACTTTATACTGGAAATGACTAAGCTTATTTTGAATAAAAATGATAAAGATTTCCATCATCAATGGAAATAAGGACTTGGATTATTTTGAAGTCATGTTTGTAGAAATATGATTACATGTTGCAAAATCCACTCTTTTAAGGGATATAGTTTAATGAGTTTTGACAAATGTTTACAAGCCCTTCCACTACTGCTACAATCTAGAGATTATTTCTATCACCCTAAAAAGTTTTTCATGAGGGGTGTGATTTTAATCAGCTATGGAAAATGAAAAGTAGTTATATTTCTGCATCCCTCAAAGTTGCAATTGTGAAGATTCAAATCCATAACATGATGTTAAAAACAGTGCAGATGTAGTAATAATCCAGGTGATATCTAGGTGAATTGTCTCATACATGATACCATATAAAGGAATGACTATATGAAGGAATTGAATCCAATTAAGCTATTATAAAATATATTGTATTTAGTACAGTTCTGTAATTTTAATCTGAAATTCATTTGAAGAAACACCTCCAGATTTCCTATCATTCCTTGGTGGCCCATTTCTCAAGTACCCATGGTATAAGACAAGTGATGGTGGGGCAGCCTTTACACAAAGCTAGCTGGAAGGGAATGTTTAAACATTTAGATATCAGAAGTTTATTTTGTAGAACTGAATTGAGTCCTTTGCCATCAAGTTTATACATGTTTCTCTACACTCACAGGATTCTGAAAGGCCAGTGTATGTTTAAGAGGAAAGGACCACCCCGAACCCAGTCTAAGGTGCTAAGATTGAACTTAAGGAGTAGTGATGGCCAAATAAAGTCAGCCCCAGAAGTAACTATGAAAAGGCCCAGCTGTTGCCTTATTCTACAGTGTGCCATTCATCAGTATTAGAACATCATAATAAATTAGTTGAACCAGGAAATTTTCCTCCTAGATATAGGCAGCTATTGAATACCAGAAAAATGCCCTGAAGGGGAAATGATCTTCTCAATTTAGGATGATTTTGAAAAAAGTCATTGAAGAGTGTTTGATAGGTCTGTTATAAATTCACCTCAATGATGGGAAAAAGATGGCAGAGTAAGAAGGCAAGGCAGAGAACTCCTCACAAAATCAGATACAACAGGAAAATACGGCAAATACAACTAAACCTGCAGACTGCAGAACTGACTACCTACATCTGGGGAAGAAGAGAAGACCTCACACAAAAAAGGCAAAGTGGCAAAGCCGAGATCTGGTGGGACCCAAGCCCTCCGCCACCCCCAGCCCACACATGGGAGGAAGAGGAATGGCGTGGGGAGGGAGTAGGAGCCCAGTACCACTGAACACCTGGCCCTGGAGATCTGCTCCGGGAACAGGAACCCACTTTACATGGTGCTCTGGTGATTAGTGGGGCTGGACAACAAATACAGGCAGAACACTTGGTGAGGCTCAGATTTTAGCTGCTTGTGGGGAACAGTTAGGCTGTACCAGTCCCCCTGAGACAAAAGCAAAGCAGGCAGTTTGAAAGACTTCTCAGCAGCAAGACAGGTGCCAGAGGGTCAAGGGTTACCCAGAGCTCTTTGCTCAGGAGAAAGGGCAGGTAGACAATACCTCCCCAACCCATCCTTGGCCCAACAAGTTAGGAACTCTCAGGAGCCCCAGATGCTCCATCCCCCTCACTGGTAATGCAGACCTGCGGCTCCTCCCTGTGGCACGTGGCCTGTGGATGAACAGCAGTGGAGTCAGAACCAGTTGCCAGGTAGGCAGATGGAGACCTTCCCAGCTTTCTCGGCCCTGCTTTGGGCCAGCTGGGGAACTGCCTGTAGGAGCCAGCCCTGGGAACTCCTTCCCTGCAGATGCAGGTGCCACTCGCTTGTAGCCCATGCCATTGCTGCAGGCCAGGTGGAGGGTCGCTCCACCCATGGAAGCTGAAGCAGCACAGTACTGAGGCTCCTCCCTGCACACGCAATATGCAGTCAACCCACTTGCCTCAGCAGTGGAGGCAGACACTACATCTGGGAAGGCAGAGGGAGACCCTTCCAGCTTTTTCAGCCCTGTTTCTGCCCAGCTGGGGAAATGCTACAGAAGCCAGCCCCAGGAATTCCTTCCACCCAGTAGGCACTGGTCCTGCTCACCTGTGGCCCCCACCATTGCTGCAGGCCAGGTAGAGAGCACCTCTTTCCCCAGCAACTCCAGCAGCAAGCAGCCCCATTTTCTCCCTACACACATGATCAACTGAGGCCCACACAGCCAACCTGAAATCAGATCACTACAAGCCAGACAGAAAGGCTCCCTGCCCACTGCATACCAAAAGCTGGAGCACCTGCACAGGAAAGTGAAGTGTCTTGAGCTTCTGGGCACTAGAGGGTGCCTCATCCATAAAGCTATTATTCCATAGGAAACACTGAGAAAAAATGAAGAGGTAGAGGAATTTGCTCCAAACAAAACTACAAGACAAACATCAGAAAAAAGGCTGAGTGAAACTGAAATCACCAATCTTCTTGATAAAGACTTCAAAGCAAAAGTCACAAACATGCTCATGGATCTACAGAAAAATATTCAAGATCTCAGGGAGGACCAAAACAAGATAAATGAGCTGCAAAGAGTCACTCAGAGCTGAAGAATACAGTATCTGAAATGAAATATATGATGGAGGGATTTAATAGCAGACTTTCACAGATTGAAGAAGTTGTAAATGATCTGGAAATTATGGAGCAAGAAAACAATAAAACTGAAAAACAAAGAAAATAAAGGATCTCTAGGATTGAAAGAATAATATGAGAGCTGTGTGGCCAATCCAAACAGAACAATATTTGTATAATAGGGCCACCAGAAGGAGAAGAGAGAGACAAAAGGATAGAAAGTCTCTTTGAGGAAACAACTGTTGAACACTTCCCCAATCTGGGGAAGGAAATATACACTCAGGTCATGGAAGTACAAAAAGCCCCTAACAAAAGGAACCCTAGGAAAACAACACCAAGACATATAATAATTAAAATGACAAAGATTAAGGATAAGGACAGTGTATTGAAAGCAGCGAGAGAGAGAAAAAAGATTCCTTATAAAGGAAACCCCATCAAGCAATCAACAGACTTCTCAGCAGAAACTTTACAGGCCAGAAGGGAATGGCATGATATATTTAATGCAATGAAATGGAAGGACCTCTCACCAAGAATATTTGACTCAGCAAGAATATCATTTAAATTTAAGCAGGGATTAAACAATTCTCACATGAGCAAAAGTTGAAGGAATTCACCACCACTAAGCCAGCCCTACAGGATAAAGGTACTGCTCTAGACAGAAATGTTCCTAAGGCTAAATAGCTGTCACCAGTGAAAATAAACCCACAGTAAAGGTAGTAGACCAATTAATTACCAAGCAGGTGTGAAAATAAATCAATTAGTCACAAAATAAATCAAGGGATAAAAAAAGTACAGAATATGACACCTCATATAAAAAATGTGAAGGAAGAAGAAGTGGGGTGTGTGGAAGTACCTCTACACTGTGTTTGAATAGAGTAATAAGTGATTTAAGATAAACTGTTAGATAATAAGGAAGCCATGTTTGAACCTTTGGTAATCACAAATCTGAAGCCTGCAATGGCAATACGTATATATCTATCAATAATCACCTTAAATGTAAATGAACTGAATGCACCAATCAAAAGACAGAGAGTTACAGAATGGATAAAAAAACAAGATGCATCTATATGCTGCCTACAAGACACTCACTTCAAACCCAGAGACATACATAAACTAAAGTGAAGGCACGGAAAAAGTTATTTCATGCAATAGGGAGAAAAAAGCAGGAATTTCACTACTTGTATCAGAAAAAATATATTTCAAAACAAATAAAGTAACAAGAGACAAAGAAGGACATTACTTAATGATAAAGAGGTCAGTACAACAAGAGGATATAACCATTATAAATATCTATGCACCCAATATAGGAGCACCCAAATAGACCAACAGTATTAAAGGGGGAAATAGACTGAAATACATTCACTGTAGGAGACTTTAACACACCACTCACAGCAACAGAATAAGTAAGGAGACAGGCAGTGAACAATACATTAGAAGAGATAGACCTCACAGATATCTACAGAACATTCCACCAAAAAGCAGCAGGATACACATTTTTCTCAAGTGTACATAGAACATTTTCCAGAACAGATCAAATACCAGGCCCCAAAACTAATCTCAATAAATTCAAAAAGATTGCAATTGTATCAAGCAGCTTCTTAGACCACAATGGTATGAAACTAGAAATCAATTACACAAAGAAAACAAAAACCTACAAACACATGGAAGCTAAACAATATGCTTCTAAATAATCAATGGATCAATGACCAAATTAAAACAGAGATCAAGCAATATATAGAGACAAATGAAAACAATAACTCAACAGCATAAACCCTGTGGGATGCAGCGAAGGCAGTTCTAAAAGGAAAGTACATAGCAATACAGGCTTACCACAAGAAACAAGAATAATTACAAATAAACAGTCTAAACTTAACAATTAAAGAAACTAGAAAAAGAAGAACAATGAAGCCCAAAGCCAGCAGAAGGAGGGACGTAATAAAGACCAGAGCAGAAATAAATAAAATTGAGAAGAATAAAACAATACAAAGAATAAATGAAACTGGGAGCTGGTTCTTTGAGAAAATAAAATAGATAACCACCTAGCCAGACTTATCAAGAAAAAAAGAGACTGTACACACATAAACAGAATCAAAAATGAAAAAGGGATAATCACAGTGGACACCACAGAAAAACAAAGAATTATTAGAAAATACTATTAAAAATAATATGCCAAAAGATTGGACAACCTAGAAGAAGTAGACAACTTTCTAGAAAAATACAACCTTTCAAGACTGACCCAGGAAGAAATAGAAAACATGAATAGACCAACTACTAGCAATGAAATCAAATTGGTATTCAAAAAATTATCTAAAAACAAAACCCACTGGCCCAGATGGTTTCACAGCTGTTTTTCTCAAACATTTACAAAAAAGAAAATACCCATCTTCCTTGAAGTATTCCAAAAACTAGAAGAGGAGGGAATACTTCCAAACTCATTCTATGAGGCCAGCATCACTCTAATACCAAAACCAAAGACATCACAAAATTACAGACTAATATCCCTGATGAACATATATGCAGAAATACTCAACAAAATACTAGCAAGTTAAATGAAAAAATAATGAATAAGATCATCCATCATGACCAAGTAGAACTTATTCCAGGAAATCCAGGATGGTACAATATTCATAAATTCATCAATATCATACACCACATTAACAAAAAGAAGGACAAAAGTCACATGATTATCTCAATAGATGCTGAAAAAGCATTTGACAAAATTCAGCATCCATTCATGATAAAAACTCAACAAAATGGGTATAGAGGGTATGTATCTCAACATAATTAAGGCCATATATAACAAACCCACAGCCAATATCACACTTAATAGTGAAAAGCTGAAAGCTTTTCCTATAAAATCAGGAATAAGACAAGGATGCCCACACTCACCACTTTTTAATTCAACATAGTACTGGAGGTCCTAGCCATGGCAATCAGACAACACAAAGAAATAAAGGCATTCAAATTGGCAAGGAAGAAGTAAAACTCTCACTATTTGCAGATGATGTGATATTATACACAGAAAAACATAAAAACCCCACCAAAAAACTAATAACTGAATTCAGCAATGTTGTAGGATTCAAATTAATGCACAGAAATCTGTTGCATTCCTATATGCTAATGATGAACTAGCAGAAAGAGAAATCAGGAAAACAATTCCATTTACAATTGCATCAGAAATAATAAAAAAAATCTAGGAATAGACCTAATGAGGTGAAAGACCCATACTCTGAAAACTATAGGACACTCATGAAAGAAATTAAAGAAGACACCAATAAATGGAAATCTATCCCATGCCCATGGATAGGAGGAATTAATATTGTCAACATAGCCATCCTGCTTAAAGCAATTTACAGATTCAATGCAATCCTTATCAAAATACCAATAGCATTCTTCAATGAAGTAGAACAAATAGTTCTAAGATTCAAATGGAACCACAAAACACCCTGAACAGTCAAAGCAATCCTGAGAAAGAAGAACAAAGCTGGGGGGATTACACTCCCTGACTTCAAACTCTACTATGAAGCCACAGTAATGAAAAAATTTGGTACTGGCACAAGGACAGACCCACAAATTAATGAACAGAGTAGAGAGCCCAGATATAAACCCACACACATATGGCCAATTAATGTACAATAAAGGAGTCAAGGATATACTATGGGGAAAAGACAGCCTCTTCAACAACTGGTGTTGGCAAAAGTGGATAACTACATGTAAGAAAATGAAACTGGATTATTGTCTAACTCCATACACAAAAGTAAACTCAAAATGGATCAAAGACCTGAATGTAAGTCATGAAACCATAAAACTCTTAGAAGAAAACATAGGCAAAAATCTCTTAAACATGAGCAACTTCTTCCTGAACACATCTCTATGGGCAAGGGAAACAAAATAAAAAATGAACAAGTAGGACTACATCAAACTAAAAAGCTTCTGTACAGCAAAGAACACCATCAGCAGAACAAAAAGGCATCCTACAGTGTGGGAGAATATATTTGTAAATTATATATCAAAAAGGGGTAACATCAAATATATATAAAGAACTCATATGCCTCAACACCCAGAAAACAAATAACCCAATTTGATTCCCTAATCATCAGGGAAATGCAAATTAAAACCACAATGAGGTATTGCCTCACACCAGTTAGGATGGCCAACATCCAGAAGACAAGAAACAACAAATGCTGGCAAGAATGTGGAGGAAGGAGAACCCCCCTACACTGTTGGGGTGACTGTAAATTGGTGAAATCATTGTGAAAAACAATTTGGAGGTTCCTCAAAAAACTAAAAATAGAAATACCATTTGACGCAGGAATTCTATTCCTAGGAATTTGCCTAAAGAAAACAAGATCCCTGATTCAAAAAGACACATTCACCCCTATATTTATCACTGCACTATTTACAATAGCCAAGATATGGAAGCAAACTAAGTGTCCATCAATAGATGAATGAAGAACAAGTGGTACATCTACACAATGGAATATTATTCAGCCATAAGAAGATAAGAAATCTTGCCATTTTCAACAACATGGATGGTTCTAGAGGGTATTATGCTCAGTGAAATAAGCCACTTGGAGAAAGACATATACCATGGCCATGAACTTTGCATTTGTGCTCTCTTCCCTGTCAAAGTACACACAATATTTTTAATGAATGTAAGTTTTTGTTTTTTATGAATACTTTCCTAATCAGAAAAATGAAATGAATTGTGTCTGTTTAGGGGACTTCCGTAGTGCCATGTTTTAGTCATTATGCTCAAATGCTCCTGGGTAATGTTGAATGACTGCCTGCCAAGTCTTACGGAGCCCATCTCTTGTGAGCCAGCTCCTCTCCACGCTCTCCTCTCTGCAAGGCTGCTGAGCCTCCAGGGAATGAGCAGGGGCGCTCATATCTGGGGAGCTCTGCAGCCAGCACAACAGGACTTCCCCAGGCCAGATGCCTTGGTGAATCTGTAATTTGAGTTAGTTAAGAGAATATTTTAGTGCTTTCTCTCAGGTCACCCGGAATGCAGCTTTCTCAGCACTCATATGGTGTGATCGTGTTGATACACATCTCCGAAACAGATGGCAAATGAGATTCAGCGTTACACATGTACAGACATTTCCCTCTGCACTGAAGGTTTGCAGTCCGAGACTGTACATGTTGGTTTTGGGGCTGAATCTTCATGTGCAGCTTGAATGAAAATATTTATCTTATTGTTAAAAAATAATTACCTTTGAGCTGGTGTGAGGAAAGAAGTGGAATTTCTTGCCATTTTATAGAAGGTCACCAGGAACACCTCACTGAGAAGGCCCGTTGACCAGAGACCTGACCATAGGTGAAGAAGCTGGCCATGCAGAGGCCAGAGGAAGGCACAGGACAGCAGATGGGTGGAAGGGCAGAGGCCTGAGGGCCGAAGGGACAGCTTGCATGGTGCCTTCAGAGGTGCCAAGGCTGGAGATGGGGGAGGGTGAGAGGCCCTGAAGGAAGTTGTGATGACTTTAGCTTTTACTCTTAGCAAGTTGGGAAACTTCTGGACAATTTTAAGCAAGGGGTGACATAATCCAATTGGGATTTTGAGAAGACCACTCCTGCTGTGGGCTTGAGAATAGCCTGTCCAGATCCTGAGAGGTTCTTTGAGCTTGCCCTCCCTTTGTGATGCCAGCTGTGAAGACAGTAAGATGGAAAACAAGTCAACGGCAGAGGGTGAAGGAATTAATTTAGGGTGTGTTGAGTGCCTCCCCCATGACAAACACTGTATTAACACCCTCTCACGTACCCTGATGGAAATCCCAAGTGACTCCTGTTGTTCTTGTACTGATTAAGTGAGCATTTCTTCTCTCAAAAATGTCCTTGTTTGGATGATGAGTTATATAGTGATCACTCTAATAATAGGTATATGCATCCCATTTCATAGACAAACTACCTGAGACCAAGAAAACCTGTGTAACTTACCCCAATTCACAAACTCAGTGACTGAGACCAGGGTTTGAAGCCAGACTCTGCTTCACTGAGCTTCAGTTGTCTCATCAATAAAAGGGCCCATCTCACTCCGCAGCCCACATTTTCCCCTGGAACATGGATATTATAGTAATGGCCAAAGCATTCAAGAAAGGTAGCTTTTTTTTTTAAACTTACCTTGGCTCAGCTGTTATCATCCGAAACTTGCTGGAAGTTGTAAGTGTTCAGAAAGACACTTATTTTCTCACTCCTTAAAGGCTCATAAATAAAAATATTCTGAAGCAGATACATTTCTATTATGTTGGTACTTCTTACATTCTCAAAGAGTAGTTTCCTGACTTGGAGTAAGCCACCAAGCTCACCTCCCTTGTGCTAGACCTAGCACCAAACACTTCTTCACCCTGACATGGAGCTCCAAACCTCACCTCCCGTTACCACCCATCACTTCTGAAGAAAACCTGGAGCCAGGCCACTGTGAGTGAAGCGGCATTCTTAGCCCCCCAAGGAATCCCTCCAGGCAGTCCACTAAGGACTCCTGAGGACAGCAAAGCAAGGGCACTCAGCAGCTCCTGGAGCCTTTGCCCATGGCTGGAGCAGACAGGGAACAAATGGGAGCCTGGAGGCGCGAGTCTCCAGGAAGAGACTGCTCTGATGATGCCTCCAACAATCGTGTTCAGCCCCCAAAGAGGGATGATTTATAGACCGATCCTTTCGAAAACCCACTTCTTTTGAAAACATTCCAGTAATCTTTTGAAAAGAGGCAAAGTCACAAAATTAATTGGCTCAGAATATAAGTACCAATTGAAAGGAAAAGCACTCTTTTTTGTGCTAAATTAAAAATATATATATAACCTTCAAGTGTGTCCCTAGGACTCTATCCAGCCTGGCAAGCCTAAGTATTAAGAGCATCATTAAAAAATTTTTGTCTTTTTTTCTGTGTTTTTCCCTGAATAGGCTTCAGAATGTTTTGAAAGACAAGAGAAAATCCCCAAATACTGAAGGTCAAACCCTCCTTACTCCTCCTTTAAAACCCAAACCAGAGAAGCATCAGTTCAGTGGTTTGATTCCGCCATGGCTTCCCTTGATGTCACAGGAATAGTAAATGAAGCTCTCGGTGGCACCAAGAACGGCTTCCCAAAAGCAGTACTCAGCATGCCCAGACTGCTCTTTGCTCACCAGTAGATTTTAATCCCTAGTTAATTCCTGAACACTGAGGTATCATTATTTTTTCATTTTCTTATTTTAATGATTTTTCCCTAAATGAGCAAATATTCAGTCTGGGAAAGGGGCAGCTGGATTAATCTGTCAGAACTAGAGAAAAATGAGAAGATTAAATCAGATTAGGTATCATGTATTACATTACACTATTTTGTAGTACAGGAGAAATGCTCTAAGAAGTGGTTGGGGCCCTTCACTAAGAAATTTCTCCTTTAAATGGGAAATGCTAATGGATAAAGTTTCATTAGCCAGTGTGGGAAAAGGATGAGCAGAAAGATGCAAGGGAGACATGCTGAGCATTTATTGCTGCTCAAGTTAAATGAGCCCAAAATCAATAGTTCATTTAAAGTACAATAGAGTTTCTTTTGTATCTTGGATTGTTTTAAAACCCATACAACTGCTTTTCACACTTTTTTCTGCGTGTAGCAAACTATGCATATGTCAAATAGGAGACAAATGGAAGAAATACAAAATAGTTGTCTAGCAGAGTTTAAACAGTTCATTTTGAAATAATGCAGCTTTTTAAAACACTATAAATTGAAAAATAACTAATATAGCAAGCAGGCCAATAAGATTTCTTCTGTTTCCTATTGGTGCAATGGATTTCAAATTTCTTTTATACATCATGTTTTTTAGTTGAAATATAGTTGATATACTATATTATACTGGTTACAGGTGTACAACATAGTGACTTGATGATTTTATACATTATTAAATGCTCATCATGGTAAGTGTAATTACCATCTGTCAACATACAAAGATATTATAAAATTATTAAATACATTCCCTATGCTGTTACTAATTCATCCCCATGACTAATTTGTTTTATAATTGGAAGTTTTTACCTCTTTATCCCCTTTACCTATTTCATCCATCCCCTGCCTCCTCCACTATGGCAACCACAAATCAGTGTTTATGACTCTATTTCTGCTTTGTCTGTTTGTTTGTTCATTAGTTTTGTTTTTTAGACTCCACATGTAAGTAAAATCACATGGCAGTTGTCTTTCTCTGTTTAATTCACTTCATTTAGCATAAAACACACTAGGTCTACCCATGTTTTTGCAAATTGCAAGATTTCATTCCTTTTCATGGCTGAGTAATATTCCTGTGTGTGTGTGTGTGTGTGTGTGTGTGTGACATCTTCTTATCTTCTTTATACATTTATATATTGATGGAAAGTTAGGTTGTTTCTATAATTTGGCCATTGTAAATAATGCCACAATGAACATGGGGGTGCATATATTTTTCAAATCTGTTTTCATTTTATTTGGAACACAGTCATGCCATTAGTTTACATAATATCTAGAGCAGATGTCTCAAGACACTGGCAAAGTTGAGTTTTAAGAGACTTTATGGCCCAGGAAGCATAAGATACTGAGTGGCCCTTTACAGAAAGGTATTGCTGATCTCTGTTTTAAATCATCTCAACGATTTTAATCCTTATACATATCACAAAGGAAATGAAGTTATATACCCAGCAAAGTTGCTTTGTTAGTTCTCACAATAGGCATTTCTTTCCATACATCTCCATCACTTCCATTCTCAGGTATCCAGGAATCAACAGTTAGACAAAATAGCTCACAGGTCCCTATATTTTCAAGTCTAATTTCTTCCAGATACCATCGGGGATTTTTTCCACTGTTGTCATGTCCAATACATATTTTATAGATTTCACCAATGTCTTTAAGATTAATCTGTAACACAAAGGAAAAGAGAAATAAAATTCCCTACATCTCTGATTTGATTTCTTAAATTGAAAATTCATGCTCAATTTTGAGCTCAATATCTACATTTCCCCCCAATATACTCCTTACTAATTTCCCTTATTATAAGTAACTTGTAATACCATAAAATGTTGTTACATATAAGAAGCATGGATCTATTGTCCTTGAACAAACCCATAGATTAAATCCAGTTTACCTTGCAAAATAAATGTTTTATTGTATTTATTGATGTACACTATTTATTTAGTGGCCAGACCTGAAGAAGATAATCTAATTCTCTGGTGTCTGTATAGATTGGATTTTCCCATTAAAGTGGGATCCTGAGAAAAAACCATATAGGCTTCTGGATTTAAACTAGGGCTAACCAAGTATCCCTGAAACAGACTGACTTTGTATTGGAAAGACTGATTTTTCAATAGTATTGGTGATGTGATTAACAAATAACTCTGCCTTATACCCCTTTGTACCTTACCAAACACCTAATTACCTGGCATGATAAATATTCTCAAGTATCACTCACTGTTCAGAATAAGCAATATTTTTCTTTTGAAAAATTCCTACAGGGGTCATATGAGAAAAAATGACTATATATTATATTCATTTTCTATTGCTGCCATAATAAATTATCACAGACTTCACAACTCAAAACAAAACCCATTTATTGGCTTCCAGTTCTGTGGGCCAGAAATCCAGGCACTATATGACTCAATTGAATTTTCTGTTCAGGGCTTCAGAACATGAATCAAGGGCTGGGCTAGGCTCTTTTCTGGAGGCTCTAAGGAGAATTCTGCTTTCAGCCTCATTCAGATTATTGGCAGATTCCAGTTCCTTGTGGCTAGAGAACTGAGGTCCCTCTTCCTTGACATGTGACCCCTTCATTTCCAAGCCAACAACTGCACATAGAAGTTTTCTCATGCTTGAGACCTCTAGCTTTCTGCTGCCATCAGAAGAAAGGTGTTTGCTTTTAGAGGCTCATGTGATTTAGATTTGGCCCATTTAAGTAGATCAGGCTAATCTCCCTATTTTAAAGTGCTTAAATTACATACTATGTGATATTATGATTTGAAATAATTTTATCTGCCTTCTTCCACACAACTTCTTTACTCCCCTTTGATTTTACCATAAACATTCATATAATCACAGGAAGTAATTTCCTTAGAGTATATGCAGACCTGTTATTTTCTTCTACTAAATATTTGTATTTTAATTTTGTTACTATAATTTATATTTTTTAATTTGGATTGCTGTATTGGTAATAATTTTCTGAATAAATTCTCTCCTCTAGCCAAAATGCCCCTTGGTCAGGATGTAGAGACAGAATTCAAGCTAAATAGTTGGGCCCCTCCTATTATTTCTGGAGCAAATTAGTTATAAAAATACTATCATAGAGAAATCTTACTAGTGGTGCTTAGTACAGGTAAGAAACCTACAATCTTCCCTGGAGTTGCAGACAGTGGGACATGTGACAGAAAACAGTGGCCATGTCCTGACATGTACCCTAAGGCAAAATTGTGTGGTGACTAAAACCCATTGTTTGAAATCAGATCTTGATTTGGAAGTTCCTCTGCCCTTTCTGGTTGTGTAAACTGCAGCAAATTTCTCCACTAAGCCTCAGTGTTTCCATCTGAACATTAAAATGGTACCAATCTTATAAAGCACTATAGTACTCAGTAAGTATCAGCAGCTACTGTTCTGTCGATCAGAATTGTGCACTATTGAGAAAATGCCTAAATCTAAAAGACAGGGTCCAGCATTCACAGAAGGACATTTAAAGTAGTACTTGGCCATGATAAATGGAATTAAAATTGCTAAGCCCTTTATTTGACCCTGATGGTAAAAACAGATATTTGTGAACAATAACTAAATGGTGTCATATGGGACAGATACTAAGTCATTACTCATGCACAGTGCATACATGGGCTAGCCAGTTAAAGTCAGAACCAGAATGACTTACCATAGTCTGGGTAGTGCTAAAGAAGGCTCCCAAATTACTTCTAATGTGTTAGCCAAACTGATTTGGGACTGTTTGTTCTGGTTTAATATAGTCAGTCTGGGTCACTTTAGCTTCAATCAATGAAAATATAATATGCAAGAAATTATTGTTTCACATAACTATTTTTAGTTTTCTGCATTAACTTCTACATTTGAAAGTATAAAAACCAGTAATTACAGGAGATTCTAGGAAGATGGTGGAGAGACCCTGAATCCACTTTCTGTCACTTACATACTGAATCTACACCTACATATAGAGCATTCATCCTAAAGAAGAACGGAGTCCAAAGTGAACACCTTCTATACAACAAGAGGCTTAAAGATCACTAAAAGTTACCCCCAAACACCAGGAGAGACAGAGACATGGTAACCATGAGAATCACAGGCACAACGCTCCCAGCACAGTGACCAGCAAAGGGGAAAGGGAGGGATATTGCTGTGAGAGTCAGGCGTGGACTCGCTGGCCTGAGACACAGGAAAAAAGCCTTATGGTTTAAAGTGTACCTAGCCCATAGTGAATGAAAGCAGAGTTATAGAACTAAATATCCACTACTTGGCAAGGAAACTGTTGGGAGTCAATCCAGGATCTGAAGAACTAACCAGCAACATGCAAGTCAACTCCCCAGAGCACTCAGGGGAAACATGCATGAGGGACTGAACTCTGGTCACCTGTGGGACCCAGTGGGTGGGAATTCTCCGGAGCAGCCCAGAACACACAGGGACTATGGGGGAATATGCATGCACATTTCAAAACCCAACCCCCAGCAGAACCAATAGGCACTGACCTGGTAATTTCCCAGAGCAGCCCAGAGCACACAGGGCCCAATGGGGAATGTGCACATGCGAGGTGTCTGATTATGGCCACTGGCAGAATTCATGGGTAGCAACTTAGGAATTCTCCACAGCAGCCCAGAGTACACAGGGGCCAAGGGGGAACATGCCCAGAGCCTGACTCCATGCCACCTGCAGGAGCCAGTGGGCACCCAATGCAGGAATTCTCTGGAGCCATCCTGAGCAGCCCAGAACAAGCACCAGCATGTGGGTAAGGAGGCACATGTGAGTCACCTGGCACCAATCTAGGAGTTACCTGCAGTGTAAACCCTGGCCAGCTGCTGGCTCACCACCCTCTCCCTGCCAGTGCAGAGCCCACAGGTGTCTACCCAGGATCCCCTCCAGTGAGCCCCCAGCACCAGGAAAAGCATGTTTCACACTTAATCAGCCTTCAGCTTGTTGAAACCAGACTGTGAAGCACACACAGTCTGCACAGGGGACCCTCCTACAAAAGGCCAATCCTTCAAGACTGGAAGAGTGAGCATTTTCAACTAATTCATAGGACCTGACATACAAAGTCCTACAAAGTGAGGAGAAAGAGGAATATGCTCCAAAATGACAGAACAAGAGAAAAAAACAACAACAGAAAAAACCTAATGTAACAGAATCAACCAATCTACCTGATAAAGAATTTAAAGCGATGGTTACAAAGATACTCACTGGGTTTGAGAAAACAATAGTAGAACTCAAAGTGAACCTGAGCAAAGAGATAGAAAGCCTAAAAAAGAACCAATCAGAGATGAAGAATTCAACAGATGAAATAAAAATCCACTGGAGAAAATGAACAGTAGACTAGAGGATGAAGAGAATGGATTAGTGACTTGGAAGATACAGTAATGGGAAGCACTAAAGCTAAAGAGCAGAAGAAAGAAAGAGAGAGTTAAAAGAAGTGGGACAATATCAAATGCCCTAACATCTGCATTATAGGAGTCCCTGAAGGAGAAGAGATTTAGGAAGGAGTGGAAATTTTATTTGAAGAGATAACTAGCTGACAACTTCCCTAACCTGGGGAAAGAAACAGTCTGCCAGGTCCAGGAAGCACAGAGAGCCCCAAACAAGATGAACTCAAGGAAGTCCACATCAGGACACATCAAAACTAAAATGTCAAAGATCAAAGACAGAGAGAATCTTAAAAGCAGCTAGAGAAAAGCAACAAATTACATATAAGGGAAACCACATAGTTACAAGACAATTTTTCTGCAGAAATTCCACAGACAAGAAGGGAATGGTATGATATATTCAAATGCTAAATTGAAAAAAACTCCAAATAAGAATACTCTACTCAGGAAGATTATCATTTAGAGTTGAAAGAGAGATAAATACCTTCACAGATAAACATAAGATAAAGAGTTCACTACTAAACCAGCCTCAGAAGAAATGTTAAAGGGGCTTCTTTAAGAGGAAAAGACCCTAAATAGAAGCAAATTCAATAAAGGGAAAAATTTTCACTAGTAAAGCAAACATTAGAGATAGTACATGAATTACTTAAAAGCTAGTATGAAGGTCAAAAAGAAAAAAGTAGCAAAAGGACTACATCTAAAAATTAGTTAAGGGAATCACTTAATAAAAAGGTGTAAAAGAAGATATTATATACATAAAACATGGAGGAGGGGGAGAAAGAAATGTATTGCTGTTGGAATGTGTGTGAACTTGAGCAGACATCAGCATATTATAAATTGTTATATTAATAAGGTATCACTTAGGAACCCCATGGTAACCACAAACCAAAAACTTACAATAGATATACAAAAAAGAAAGAAGGGAACCTAACCATAACATTAAATAAAGTCATAAAATACAAGAGAAGAGAGGAAAAAAATAACAGAACAGCAAAAAGAACCAGGAAACATTTAACAAAATGGCAATAAGTACATACATTTTGATAATTACTTTAAATGTAAATAGCCTAAATGCCCCAATCAAAAAACATAGGATGACTGAATGGATAAAAAAACTAGACCCATCTATATGCTGCCTGTAAGAGAGTCACTTCAAATTTAAGGACACACACAGACTGAAACTGAAGGGATGGAAAAAGATGTATCATGCAAATAGGGATGAGAAAAAGCTGGTGTCGTAATATTTAGACAAAATAGACTTCAAAACAAAGAAAGTAACTAGAGACAATGGAGGACATTACATAATGATAAAATGATCAGTCCAACAAGAGAATATAACAATTGAATGGAATAGATTTCCATTTATTTGTATCTTCTTTAATCTCTTTCATCAGTGTCTTAACAGTTTTCAGAGTACAGGTCTTTCACCTCCTTGGTTAGGTTTATTTCTAGGTATTTTATTATTTTTGATGCAATTGTAAATGGAATTGTTTTCTTGATTTCTTTCTGATAGTTTGTTGTTAGTATGTAGGAATGCAACAGATTTCTTTATACTGATTTTGTATCCTACAGCTTTGCTGAATCTAGTTACTAGTTCTTACTGTGGTAGAGTCGTTAGAGTTTTCTATATACATATATTGTCATGTCATCCACAAATGGTTAGTTTTACTTCTTCCTTATCGATTTAGATGCCTTTTTTCTCTTCTTGTTTGATTGCCATGGCTAGGACCTCCAGTACAATGTTGAATAAAAGTGGTGAGAGTGTGCATCTTTGTCTTGCTGCTGATCTTAGAGGAAAAGCTTTCAGCTTTTTGTCATTGCGTATGATGTTAGCTGTGGGTTTGTCATATATAGGCTTTATTATGTTAAGGTATGTTCCCTCTATACCCATCTTGTTTAGAGTTTTTATTCTGAATGGATGTTGAATATTGTCACATTCTTTTTCAGCCTCTATTGAGATGATCATATGGTTTTTATCCTTCCTTTTTTTAATGTGGTGTATCACATTGATTGATTTATGAATATTGTACCATCCTTGCATCTGTTCAGCAAACCCCACCTGGTCATGATGGATGAACCTTTTGATGTATTTTTGAATTTGGTTTGCTAATATTTTGTTGAGAATTTTTGCATCTGTGTTCATCAGGGACATTGGTCTGTAATTTTCTTTTTTTGCAGTATCTTTGTTTGGTTTTGGTATTAAAGTAATACTGGTCTCATAGAATGGGTTTTGAAGTATTCCCTCCTCTTCTATTTCTTGGAATACTTTAAGAAGGATGGGTATTAGCTTGTCTTTGAATGGTTGGTAGAATTCAGCTGTGAAGTCATCTGAACCTGTGCTTTTGTTTTTGGGAGTTTTTTTATTATCAGTTCGATTTTGTTACTAATAATTGGTCTGTTCAGATTTTCTGTTTCTACCTGGGTCAGCCTTGTCACATTGTATGTTTTTAGGAATTTATCTGTTTCCTCTTGATTGACCAATTTATTGGCATGTAATTTTTCATAGAATTCGCACAATTTTTTGGATTTCTGTGGTGTCAGTTATAACTTCACCTTTTCATTTCTGATCTTATTTATTTGCATCCTCTTTTCTTCTTGCTAAGTCTAGCTAAGGGTTTGTCTATTTTGCTGCTTGAAGAATAAGCTATTGATTTCATTGATTTTTTTTCTATTTTCTTATTTTCTGTTTTATTTATTTCCTCTCTGATCTTTATTATGTCCCTACTAAATTTGGGCTTTTTTCATTTTTCTTTTTCTAGTTCCTTTGGTTGTAGGGTTTGCTTGTTTATTTGAGATTGTTCTTGTTTCTTGAGGTAGGCCTGTATTGCTATGTATTTCCCTCTTAGAATTGCTTTTGTTGCATCCCACATATTTTGAACAACATGTTGTGTTTCTGTTTTCATTTGTGTCCGTGTATTGTTTAATTTCCTCTTTGATCTGTTCCTCCATGTGTTTGTTTTTTCCAGTTTTCTTAATGTAATTGATTTCTGGTTTCATACCATTGTGATCTAAGAATCTAAATGCTTGATACAATTTTGGTCTTCTTAAATTTGTTGAGACTTGTTTTGTGTCCTAATATGTGATCTATTTTGGAAAATGCTCTGTGTGCACTTGAGAAAAATGTGTATTCTGTTGCTTTTGGATAGAATGTTTAGTATATATCTCTTAAGTCCATCTGGCCTAATGTGTCATTCAGTGCCTCTATTTCCTTTTTTATTTTTTGTCTGGATGATCTATCCCTTGATGTAAGCAGGGTGTTAAAATCTCCTACTATTATTTTATTGCTGCCAATTTCTCCTTTTAGTTCTATTAGCATTTATTTTACATATTTAGATGCTCCTGTGTTGGGTGCATGGATAGGAAGAATTAATATTGTCAAACTGACCATCCTGCCCAAAGCAGTTTAGAGATTCAGTGTAATCCCTATCAAAATATGAATGGCATTTTTCAATGAACTAAAGCAAGCAATCCTAAAATTCATTTGGAAACACAGAGGACCCTGAATAGCCAAAGCAATCTTGAGAAAGATGAACAAAGCTGAGGGTATCACTCTCCTTGCCTTCAGGCTATATACTACAAAGCTACACTAATCAAAACAGTACGATACTGGCACAAGAACACACCCATACGTAAATGGAACAGAATAGAGAGCCAGGAAATAAACCCACACATATATGGTCACTTAATATATGATAAAGGAGCCATGAATATTCAATGCAGAAAAGACAGTCTCTTCAATAACTGGTGTTGGGAAAACTGGACAGCTAAATGTAAGAGAATGAAACTAGATTACTATCTAACTCCATACACAAAAGCAAACTCTAAATGAATTAAATACTTGAATGTGAGACATGAAACCTTAAAATTCTTAGAAGAAAACATAGGCAAGAATCTCATGATCATCAACATGAGAAATTTTTTTATGGATATATCTTCATGGGCAAGGGAAACAAAGGCAAAAATAAACAAATGGGACTACATCAAACTGAAAAGCTTTTACAGCAAAGGATACCCTCAATAAAACAAAAAGACAACCTACCAAATGGGAGAATATATTTGCAAATGATATATCTAATAAGAGACTAATATCCAAAGTATATAAAAACTCATACAACTGAACACATAAAAACACAAATAATCCAATTAAAAAATAGGCAGACTATAATAGACATGTTTCCAAAGAAGACACACAGATGGTCAATAGGCACATGAAAAAGCTCAATATCACTAATCACCAGGGAAATGCAAATCAAAACCACAATAAGAGATCACCTCACAACACTCAGAATGGTCACCAACCAAAAGACAAGAAATAACGAGTGTTGGTGAAGATTTGGAGAAAAGGGAACCCTCCTACACTGTTGATGGGTATGTAATTTGGTACAGTCATGTGGAAAACAATATGGAGGGTCCTCAAAAAACTAAAAATAGAAATACCATGCAACCCAGCAATTCCACTTCTGGGAATTTACCAGAGAAAACAAAATCACTAATTTGAAAAGATAATGCACACCTATGTGCATTGTAGCATTATTTACAATAGGAAAGATATGAAAGCAACCCAAAAATCCACTGGCAGATGAATGGATAAATAAGTGTGGTACATATACACAACAGAATATCTATTAGCCGTAAAAAAGAAAATCTTGTCATATGCAACAACATGGACGGGCCTAGAGGGTTATGCTAAGTGAAATAAGCCATGCAGAGAAAGACAAATACTACAAGATTTCACTTATATGTGGAATCTAAAAAACAAGCAAACAAAAGAAATAGACACATAAACATGGACAACAGACTGCCAGTTACCATGGGATTGGGGGTAAAGGGATTGAAGGGCAGTGGGTAAAATAGATGAAGGGAATAAAGAGGTAGAAACTGCAAACTGTAAAATAAGTTAGTTATAGGAGTGAAAGTACAACATATAGAATATAACCAATAATTCCAATAAAATTGGAATATAACCAATATTAACAATGTAGTATCTTGGTATGGTAATAGGGGAAACTACACTTACCATAGCAAGCATCTAGTAACATGTAATTTTTGAGTCACTATGTTGTGTATCTGAAACCAAGAGAATTTTTTTAATCAACTTTATTCCTATACATA
Source organism: Manis pentadactyla (assembly GCF_030020395.1). Lineage (NCBI taxonomy): Eukaryota > Metazoa > Chordata > Mammalia > Pholidota > Manidae > Manis > Manis pentadactyla. The sequence goes on along the minus strand of NC_080021.1, from coordinate 78,913,521 downwards.
TAAGCAGTGATTCCACAATGCAAGATGGCTTTTCCTCATACAATGAACCACATCATGGCTCAGTTCTTCAGAAAAGGAATTATGTTTAAATACTATATAGCTAGAGATTGAAATAAAATTATTTTCAACCTGAGGACTAAAGGGGCATGTGGGTTGAGAAATACAAGGTGAGAAACAACAGCAGAAGGTGGAAATACAGTGCATTCCCATTGCTCTGTCACATATTGCAAATTGTAATAATATCAATAAACTTCCACTACATAACCATGATGAAGATTTTTTAAAATTGCTGCCTGAAGATGTCTGATTTAACATTATATTCCAATGTTACTGGAATTAACAGAAAAGGACTAAGTCTACACTGAATTTATGGAAGAAAATAAAGCACTTTGTGTATCTGCATTTTTTTATAATTCTGCTCACTATATATAATATTCCAAGAACATTCTAAATGTGTACTAGGTAAATTAAACCATTTAAACAATTAACAAGTTCTTATTACACACAAACACTGCTTGCTCTAAGCAAGCATAAAACATGGGAAAAAAACAGAGCTCACAATTCATGTGAAAGGACAGAGGTGTGAACTACTAATGCAATACATTCAAAGTGAAAAAGAAGCAAAGCAGAGGTATAAGAAAAGTATGATGAGATGATTTAGTGCAAAGTAGGGCAGGTAGCAGGGAACCTGGACTTTGAGGAATAAGCAACATGTACGGGAGGGAGGGGAGAAGACAGGACATAGCATGGACAAAACCAACAAGAGAGTATGCTTCTGGAACCTGAGGTCATTGTTCCTGAAAGCTTACACTGCTACGTTGTATTCTCTGTTTGAGCAGAATGTACTGTTCTTTCAGTTAACAGATGTAGATGCCAAGACATGGGTCTGGAACAACTACTCAGGGCAGAGGGCATCTAGCACAATGCAGAGAAGAGGTTCTGGAATAGAGGGACCCACTGCAAACGAAGTCCCTGAGACCTTCTGGCACTGGGATCTTGAGCAAGGTTATCTTCTCTTGAAACTTCAGTTTTCTCATTTACAAAATGGGGTAATTAAGAATCACTTTTCTGGGAGGTTCTGAGAATAAGTAGAATTAATTAGCAAAAATTGGCCAAATAAACACATATTAGGTCCTCAAGAAATAGTGGGGATCTCAGTAATTATTATTATTATTATTATTATTATTATTATTTCTACTATTACTAAAGGGAGATGGGAAGGAATTAGGTGAAGGATTCAATAGGGAAAAAGAAACTAAAGACCATTTCTTTTAATCCTACAAGTATTTTTTTTTTTCAAGGCCCTTGGCCCTCTAGCACAAGCTGGGCATTCAGATGGTAGGAGATCATCCAAGGGAGGTCAGTCCTCTTTATCCACATGTGTCCCCACCACCCAGCAGTGTCACCAAGGACTCTGAAGAGGAGTGTCTGCCCAGAGTGGGATTTCTGATAAGGGGGTCAGCCTAACTGGATTAGAGCCCAGTTCTGGGATGCACAAAAGGACGGAGCAGAAAAGCACAGAGCTTGTCATGAGAAAACTAGGCTGGAGGCTGAGTCCTCTCACATCACTTCATATCCCAGAGTTCCAAGTTCCTGTCTGTAAAAAGAGCGCTTTTGTAAGGACCAAATCAGATAATCCTGTGAAAGCACTTTGTAATTCATAGACTGACAGCCCATCAGTCTCAGAACAGAGAGCAGAGCAGAGAGCTGTGGAGATGCCTCTAAAGAAGAACCAGCAGGACTTGTACTGCATTTTGCTTCAGACCACCATAATCCTTTTCTTGGGGCTCACTTGAATGAAGTAGCTGGAAAAATTAGGCAGCAATTTGAGGGTTATTGAAGAAAGAATTTGAGGATTATCACAAGAAAGAACATTTTTATTTGTCAATGAAAATGGAAATACGCAAAAAAAAAATAGCAGGAAAGACTGAAGGTTAAAAAATGAACTTGAATAAAATACATTCCCTTTTCAAATTCCACAATACAATGCATATCCTGCATTTCCAAAGTTGGAGGCTTTTTTACACTAAAAGTTGCATAGCATATTAGAGAATGTTTAGATACAGAGATACAATGGAATTGCCTATATTTTCAAGGAAAACAGCATAATTACTGGATCTGTGAATATTCACAAGAAAAGTTTATGGAAAATAATATTCCTTCTTGAGGTATCTACTTTTAAATGTAGCCTTTAATCCAGACATGTTTGCATATGCAATTACTGTCCAGTTGGATTTTTCTAACTTGTAGACATTAAATCTCTTCATGTAAAACCTTAGTATTTTCTCAATAAATGGTAAATAAGTTATTTTTTAAAACAAATTCTCTTCTAGAAGCAAATTTTATGTTTTGCAAAGTCTGTATTCTGTGTTTAAGAATGCTTTTATAGTTTGGTAAAACACACTGAACACAAATAAGCTTTGTGATCACTGAAATCCCATCTGGGGCATTTAATCTCAACTCAATATCTCAATTCATATAGGATAGCTCATTTTACATATTTATTGCCTTTCAAAAGAATATTATGGCTGAAAAGCTAGGGAGAGGAATGTGAAAGTACAGATTAGAAACTTGAGTTCTAATATATTAGAAACACTGAAAGTTATTAGGGTCAATTTTTAACAAGAAATAAGTGACCTACAAAAACAAAGACAACTAAAACAGAGTGACAACCATAAGCATAGACAATTTGTTACATCGTGTAACATGAAAATGAAAATAAGATGCTTTCTCCTACACACATCTTGGGTAAAAATTATTGATGTTAATCAGCTCCAGTGATTAATCAGTTAATCAGAGCCTTTTGAAGAGATAGGAAACCAGGGTACCCACATAATCTTTCAAAGGCTACCCCTGGTGAGTAATTTTCCAGGACCCTGCCCATTGGCTTTTTCTACATACCAACAATGTCATTTATCTTGAAAGAGCTGGAAAAGAAATTTTTCCTGGCTTAATTAGTAAATCATACTTAGATTTCTTTTTTAAGGGGGAACTTTATGTCGTAGAATGTTCAGTCTTCCTTCTGAAATTAGACAGCAGTGCCTGAATTGAAGAAATGCCTTGTTTATTATTTTTGGTGCCTATCACAAGTTCAAAAGACCTTCTCTTACCAATCTTAAAAGGTTTAAGAACCTAAAGACCTCAGATTCTACTAGGTTTTCCCCAGTCAGAATAATGTGTGTTCCCAGTCCCCAGCCCGACTCTGACCTTAACTTGCAGAATAAACAGCTGCTCACACAAAGTTAACCAGAATTTGAAAGAAGCTGCTAGCTCTAAACTTATTCTGGATACATCACACAGCCTGGTCTCAGTTTTTTGAGAAAACGTAATAAACTTCAGTGTTTTAGTCTTTTTTGGTTGTTGACTTACTTTATTATTCCCCCACTAGACTTTTAACTCTTTGAGGACCTGAGCTTTGTCTGCCTTTCTGTATACTTAGTATTTACACAGCATTTGGCATGTAATAGATGACTATAATATTTATTGAATAATTTAGTTTTTTATATTTTCTCTCATTTTCATATGTTTCCTTGATTCTCTTCACTTTCCACCAAAATTTGGTAGTGAAAAAATTTGATAACTTGAAAAAGTATGATGATTTATCATGACACACTCCTGTTAGGTATCTGAGGCCCAGTAACTAGAAAAAAGTTCTTGGTCATACTTCAACACATTTGTTGCTTTTTTTTTGGTATCATTAATGTACAATTACTTGAACATTATGTTTACTAGATTCCCCCTAATATCAAGTCCCCCCCACATATCCCATTACAGTCACTGTCCATCAGCGTAGTAAGATGCTATAGAATCATTACTTGTCTTCTCTGTATATACTGCCTTTCCCATGTACCCCCCCACTACATTATGTATACTAATTGTAATGCCCTTTTTCCCCCTTATCCCTCCCTTCCCGCCCATCCTCCCCAGTCCCTTTCCCTTTGGTAACTGTTAGTCCATTCTTGGGTTCTGTGAGTCTGCTGCTGTTTTGTTCCTGAAGTTTTTGCTTTGTTGTTATACTCCATAGATGAGTGAAATCATTTGATACTTGTCTTTCTCCGCCTGGCTTATTTCACTGAGCATAATACCCTCTAGCTCCATCCATGTTGTTGCAAATGGTAGGATTTGTTTTCTTCTTATGGCTGAATAATATTCCATTGTATATATGTACCACATCTTCTTTATCCATTCATCTACTGATTGCTTTTTAAAAAATTCAGTAATAATTCAAAATCCAATTAATGCTCCTCAAATGAATGAAAAGACAGACTTTATTATTTTGCCTTATTATACCATGTTCATTTTTGACATGGAAGGAATCCTGTTAGGAGACAAATCCTGATATCTTTACAAAAGAAGAGTTGCATAATTAAGAAAAAGGCCAATGTCCCATAGTACGGATTTTTGACTTATTCCAACAAAGCAGAACTATTTCCAGGATTTCCTCATAAAACTTGACACATCTTGGACAATATAAACAGATTGTGATCAATTCTTCCAGTTCCATTATTGGCAAAGTAGCTTATATTGACCTAATTCTCTAGATATAACAATAATAGACTCTGAATAAAATACAAAGAACTGCATGAAGGCACCAGAAAACAATCAAAGCAGGCATAATAAAAAGAGATTTGACCTCAAAATAATGAATTAAAAGATCTGATCCTAGAAAATGGGCAAGATCTGTATTTGCATTGCTTTTTCCCTGAGGTTATTAGCAAGTCTATAAGGCACAAAGAGGGTAGAACTCAAACAGAAAGCCACAGTATAATCTGTTGAAGAGTGAACAGATTGAATTTGGAAATAGCTAGAAATTGGAAAGGAAAATCCTAGAAAGGAGGAAACAGAAGTAGGTAAACCCCAATATCTGCATATAAATGCCAGTCAAATCCTAAATCAACCACTGCATTATGCATATGGAGGTAAAGCTCCAAGGAGCTTGGACAAAAAATAATAGTCAGAAGGCTAAAAGAACTGAGTGGCAATTTCAGCTATTGCTTGACATAAGTGAGAAATTTTAGAGTTTGAATCCCATCAAGTTATAAGAGCATGGTAAACACCTGGGGCTTTCCATTTAATTCTCAGAAGTACCATGCATTAGAAATGAAGCTCACCTCTCTTTACTAAACAGATTCTCCCAAGGATAGGATGAAACTATACTAACAAAGCATGAAAACAAATTCTACAAGTTCAAGGTGACATATAGTAACTGAACAAACTCAACATTCTTCAGATGCATATAACAAAATCCAGAGTCTCTACAGAACTATCCACAAGGTCTGGTATGTAATAAAATAAGACTAGACATAAAAAGAATCTGGAAAATGTGACCCATAGTCAACAGAAATATCCATTAATAAAGATAGACTCACAAATAATCCAGATATTGAAATTAGGAAACAAGGACTTTAAAACAGCTATAATAAATTTTCCAAATGTAACAGTAAAAAAGGTTGGTTTCTTGCCTTCAATTTCTATTTGTCTCCTTTGCTGCTTAATCTTTGGGTCAAAAGCTTTTCTGCTCAATACTGCAACACTGCACATTGGCTGGTTAATTATCAAAAGGAATTTTGCTCCTGATTTAAGATTGATGAAAACAGACCCTTACCCAAAACTTGCCTCCCTTGAGGAAATAAAGAAGTGTGTACAAAAATGATGACTGGATTGTCAAGGACTTAAGGGAATGTCATGGTCAGCCTCATGTCAATGAAATGACTATAGAGTCAACTAACCAAGGACAAGGAGTTTCACAAACTTCCTCAGATCTTTGCTGATGTCTAGCTGTCTGAGTTGATTGTCCCCTTCTGACCTCAACCCATAAAAGAAGCTTGAAATTAACCCTAAATTAAGATGGTTCTTTAGGAGATTAGTCCACCATCTTCTCGGACCATTGGCGTTCCAAATAAAGTCAATTTCCTTTACAACACCTTGACTTTCAACTTGGCCTGTCATGTAACAAGTGGCACAAGCTCAGACTTTGTAGCATAAAGAATCTACAGGAAAATATGTCTGCCATGGGTAAAGACATGGAAATTTTCAGGAGATATCTGGAAATCAGGAAAAGAAACAAATGGAAATCCAAGATCTAAAAATTACAATAATGGAAATAAAACTTAATCGGGTGGGATTAATGACAGAATAGCTACAAAAAAAGAAATGATCAATAAACTTGAAGACAGCCTAATAGAAATTATCCAGACTGAAATACACAATAAGAAAAAATGAATAAAAAAATTAATACAGCCTCAGAGACCTGTGAGAGATGCTATCTATTAAATTAAAATATATGTAGCTGGAATCTTGGAAGGAAAGGAGAGAGAGAATGGGCCAGGGAAAATACTTAAGAAATATTTGTTAATACTTTTCAAGTTTGATCGAAAACAGTAATGCATAGATTCAGAAATCATAATGAATTCCAAGAAAGATATATGTATAAAGAAATCCACATCTAGACAAATTATAGTTCAGCTGGTGAAAAGGAAAGAATAATTCTTAAAAGCAGCCCAAGGAAAAAGACACTTTATGTAGGGAAATAAAAATTTAAATAATGACTAACTTCTCTTTAGAAATATCAAAACCCAGAATACAATGGAGTGTCTTTAAAGTGCTAAATAAACAAAAACCTGTCAACCTAGAATTTTATATTTAGCAAAAAAAAAAAACCACTTGTCTTTAAAAAATGAAGACAAATGAATATATTTTCATTCAAACAAAAGCTAAAAATATTCATAACCAGCCAGCCTGTACTACAAGAAATGCAAAGGTAAGTTCTTCAGGCTTAAGGGGGATGATATCATATGTACATGTAAATTTATAGTAAGAAAGGAAAAGCATGGACATCATAAATATGTTGGTATATATAACCAACATATATATATGGTATATATAGTTCTTATATAGTTGATATATATCGTTCTTTTTCTACTCTTATGAATTTTATACAACTCAGTTGGCTGTTTAAATATAACAATTTGGGGGGTTGTAATATATGCAGAAAAAATATATGATAATAATCACACAAAGGATGGAAGTGGCATAAATGGAATGGTACTTCTTAAAGTTTATTATATTATATGTGATGCATTAAGAATACATATGGTAATGCATACAAAATTACTAAAAAATAAAAAGAGGGAAGAGGCACAATTGGGAGGTAAGTGAAGTGGGGATGGATGAAATAGGTGAAAGGGAAATATTAGTGAGAATGCTTGGTATCTTGATCTTGATGATGGTTACATGAGTGTATATACTTGTCAAAATTCATGGAACTATACACTAAAATTTATGCATTTTATTGTAAGTACCTCAATATAAAAAAATTTTAAAGCCAAATGGGATGTGGAATTGAATAGTAAAAATAAATACATATGCATTCTTTTAACCCCAAAGGAGACAGGAAAGGAAGAACAAAGTCATACATGCAAAACCTTCATTTGACAAGATTGTAGTATCCAGAATATATAAGAACTGCTAAAATGACAATAGGGTGTAGCCCTTGTGGAAAACAATTTGACAGATCCTCATGAATTTAACATATGACTACCATATGACCCAGCAATTCCTCTCCTGGGTATATACTCAAAAGAATTGAAAACAGGAAGTCAAACAAACACTTGTAAACAAATATTCATAGTAATACTCTTTATTCACAATAGCCAAAAATGGAAATAACCAGAATGTGCATCGATGGATGAATAAGTAAACAGATTTTGGTATATATAAATAATTGATATTATTCATCCATAAAAAGAAGTATTGATATATATTTCAATAGGGATGAACCACAAAAACATTATGCTAAGTGAAAGAAGTCAGACACAAAAGACCATATATTGAATGCGTCCTTTTATATGAAATATTGAGAATAGATCAATCCAAAGAGGCAAAAAGTAGACTGGTGGCAGCCAGAATATGTGTCTGAGGGTAGGGGGTAGCTGCTAGTGGGTACAGGGTTTTCTTTTGGGGTGAGGAAATGTTTTGGACCTAGATACAGGTAGTGGTTACACAATTAATAAATGTACTAAATGCCACTGAATTATGTATTTTAATATGGCTGATTTTATGTTGTGTGAATTTCATATCAACATGAAAAAACAAATGGACTAAAAATTCCAATTAAATGGCAGACATCATCTAATTGGATTTTTTTTAAAAAAGCAATACCCAGCTATAGGCTGTATACAACAGATATATTGTATAAAGGCACAGGCAGTTTGAAAGGCAAAGGATGGGCATATGAGATAAGTATATGTATAAGAAAGCTGGGTGGATATGTTAATATCAGGCAAAGCTGACTTTCAATCAAGGAGTGAAAGATAAAGGGAAGATAAAGAGGGCTGTCTATGACCGCAAAGGGTCCATTCAAGATATAACAATCCTAAGTGTGAAGGTGCCTGATAACAGCTTTAGAACAGAAAGAAAACTTGATAGAACAAAAGAGAAAAGTAGACCAATCCACAGTCATAGCTGGAGAGTTTAATACTCTCTCAATAGCTGGCATATGCATATTAAGTCAGTAAGAATATAGGAGGCTTTATCAACACCATCGAGCAACTTGCCCTATTTGATATTTGGAGAACGTTATATCCACTACTACAGAATGTACATTCTTTTCAATTTCTATATTTAAAAGAAAATTTCAGTTGTATAAATTTCCAAAATAAAGGGCATAACAATCTCAATTTGCATACAACTTTGTGTTTAGAAAGAAAACAAGAAAGGGCTATATAGCAAAAGCATTCCTCCACAAAGTAAACATGAAAATGCAGTGTTGCCTGGACAGCAACATAAACTCTTCCCCGAGTAGAACTTGGCATTCTGCCCAGGATGCCCTTCCTTTACTTTATTTCCTGCCCTAAACTCTCTTTCTTGAAGATTCTGGCCATTCAAATGCCATATCCTCAAATATGGTTACTTATTATGGGTGTCTCAAACCAAGTCAATTGCTGCCAGGAAAACCTGCCTTTTTCTAGTCAAACATTTCTTATTACATCTTTAAAATCTCTATAGCCAAATAATACAGCAAAACCAATGAGAGTTGAAAAGAGAAGTAGACACATCTGCAACTATATTTGGAAACTTAACATCCTTCTCTCAACTACTAGACAGAAAATCAGCAAGGCTATAGAACACTATATCAACCAACAGGATCTAACTGCCATTCATAGAGGATTCCATCAGATTCTATCAACTACAAGATACAAATTTATTTCAAGTGCCCATGGGGACATATATCAAGAAAAATCCTATCTTGGGCTATAAAATAAACTCCAGCCAATTAAAAACTTTGAAGTCATTCACAGTATGTTCTCTACCCACAAGAGAATTAAACTAGAAGCCAACAAAAGAGAACAGGAAAATCTCCCAACACTTAGAAACTAAATAATCCATGGGTCAAAAATGAAGTCTCAAGGAAATTTAAAAAATGCATTGAACTGAATGCAGATGAAAATGTAAGATATTAAAATATGTGGAACACAGCTAAAGCAGTTCAGGAAGGGAAATTTATAGCACTAATCATATACAATATAAAATAAGACTCAAACTAATGACCTAAATGTTCACCTCACAAAATTGGCAATAGGAAATCAAAATGGACCAAACAAGCAAAAGGAAAGAAATAATAAAAATGTCAGAAATCATTGGACTTAAAACAGAAACAATAGAAAAGCCGATGAAATGTAAAGCTGGTTCTTTGAAGTGATCAATAAATTTGACAAACCTCTAGTAAAACTGACAAAAAAAAGAGAAAACAAATGACAACCACTAGAAATAAAACAAGGATATCCTAATGCATCCTGTAGACATCAAAAGGATTATAAGGGTGATGAAACAGACTACTTCACCACAAAACCTACAAATTAGCACAATTCACACACTATTTAACAGATTATTTGAATAGCAGCACATCTAGTAAGGAAATTGAATTTTAAAACTCCCAATAAAGGAATCTCCAGGCTGAGATGGTTTCACTAGAAAATTCTACTGATGTTTAAAGAAGAATTAATATTAATTCTATACAATCTTTTACAGAAAATAGAACAAGGAACACTTCCTAACTCATTCTGTGAAGCCATTATTATCCTGACAACCAAAATCAAATAAAGATTAAAATTAGTAATGGATAGAGATACAAAAATTCTTTTAAAAATATCAGCAAAGAGAATTCATCAACATATAAAAAAGAGTTCTACACCATAACCAAGAATGACTAAACATTTGAAAATAAATCAATGCAACTCACCATACTGACAGGTTAAAGAAGAAAAATTGCATGATCATATTAAGTGATACAGAAGTAGCCTTTGACAAAAATCAATTAATGACACCCATTCATGATAAAAAAAAAACCTTAGAAAGGTAGGAATACAAACTTGTTGAAAACAATTACAGAAAACAAAACTGTAGCTAACTTTTTAGTAATGGAGAAAGCCTGAATGCCTTTCCTCTAATATGAATATGAGGCAAAGATATCTTTCAGTACCTGAATACAACAGTGTTGAAAATTCTAACCAGTGCAATGACACAAGAACAGGAAACAAAAGGCACACAGATCAGAATTCTTAGACATAACACACAAAAAAACATAGATAAAAAATTGATAAACTAGATTTCATCAAATTAAAAACTTGAGCTCTGTGAAAAGCTCTATTAAGAAGATGAAAAACATGCTACAAATTCAGAGAAAATATTGTTAAACACACATCTGACAGAGGCCTCATCTAGAATATTTCATCCATATTTACTTATATTTATATAATATATATGTATATTTAAATATAGAATATATACTTAAATGTATAACATAATCATATATAGAATACATATTTAAATCAGAATATGTATTTATATCTAGGAGATATATACGTATATGAAACAAGCTTCTAAAAATTCAACATAAAAAAACAAACAAGGACTAGGAAAAAGATACTGGCATGAGAAGTGAGACAGAAACTTCCTCCCAAAACTACATATAACATGAAAATACAACAAATACAGCTAATCCTGAAAGAGTGACCTGAAGGCTGCACAGACTGCCTACATCTAGAGAAAAGAGAAGACCTCAAAGAAAATGGTAAAGTAGCAAAGCTATGATCCAACAGGACCCAAGATCAAAGGTGGGAGGAAGAGAAATGGAGAAGGGAGGGAGTGGAAGCCTCGGACTGCTAAACATCCACCCCTGGAGATCTGCTCCAGGAGCACAAACCCACATTACATGGTGCTCTGGAGATTAGTGGGGTAGGAAAGCAAAGACAGGCAGAATACTCAGAGACTGAGATTCCACCTGCTTGTGGAGAACAGGTACCACAACCAGCTACTCTGGAACAAAAGAAAGGCAGGCACTTTGAAAGACTTCACAACAGTGAAATGTGTGCTACAGGGGCAAAGATTACACAGAGCTTTCTGATCAGGAGAAAGGACAGGTTGATAAAATCATCCAGGCACACTCAGCCCAGAAGTTTGGGAACTTTCAGGAGCTTCAGATGCTCCATCCCCCTGGTTGGCAACACAGCCCTGAGGCCCCCCACTGAGATATACAGCCTGCTGCTCCTTCCTCCCAACAGGCACAGTCCACAACCCTGTTATTCCCTCATTGTGCCAGGCCAGCCAGAGGGCAGCCTCAACTATGGCAGCTACAGGCGTGTAAGACAGAAGCTCCTCCCTGTGCACTTGGCCCACTGGACCTGGCAGTGAGGGCAAGCACTGCACCCCAGAAGCAGAAAAGAGCTCTTTCCTCCCGGCAGGCACTGGTGCTGCATGCCTGGGAGCCTCGCCATCACTCCAGGGGCTGGGCAGCTCCAGAGAGCAGAGCTTCTGGGCACTAGAGGGTGCCACATACACAAAGTTATTCCATAGTAATCATCAAAAATATTAAACAGCAAAAGAATTTTGTACAAAGAAGAATCCCACAAACACCAGAAAGAGGGCTAAGTGAAACTGAAATCACCAATCTTCTTGATAAAGATTCCAAAATAAAAATCATAAACATGCTCATGGAACTACAGAAAAATATTCAAGATCTCAGGGAGGACTTCAAGAAGGAGGAAGAAACTTGGAAAAAGACAGTATCTGAAAGGAAACATACAATGGAGTGATTTAAAAGCAGATTAGATGAGGTAGAGGAGATAGTAAATGCAATAGAAATTAGAGAACAGGAAAACAAAGAAGCTGAGGTACAGAGAGAAAAAAGATCTCTAGGAATGAAAGAATAATAAGAGAACTGTGCAACCAATTCAAACAAAACAATACTCGCATTATAGGGATAGCAGAAGAAGAAGAAAGAGAAAAAAGGATAGAAAGTCTCTTTGAAGAAATAATTGCTGAAAACTTCACCAGTCTGGGAAAGGAATAATCTCTCAGGTCATGGAAGTGCAGAGATCTCCCAACACAAGGAACCCTAGGAAGACAAAACCAATATATATAATAATTAAAAGGGCAAAGATCAAGGACAAGGACAGAGTATTAAAAGCAGCCAGAGAGAGAAAAAAGATCATGTACAAAAGAAAGTCCATCAGGCTATCATCAGACTTCTCAGCAGAAATCTTACAGGCCATAAGGGAGTGACATGATATCTTTAATACAGTGAAACAGAAGGACCTACAACCAAGAATATTCTACCTGCAAGATTATCATTTAAATTTGAAGGAGGGATTAAACAATTTACAGATAAGCAAAACTCAAGGGAATTTATCTCCCACAAACCAACTCTACAGTGTAGGGGGTCTACAACAGATGGAAGTACTCCTAAGGCTAAATAGCTATTACCAGAGAAAATAAAAACACAGTAAAGGAAGTAGACCAATTAATTACTCAACAAATGCGAAATTAAATTAAATACCCACAAAGTCAGTCAAGGGATACACAAAGAATATGTACAGAATATGACACCTAATATATAAAAAGTGGAGGAGGAAGAAAAAGAAGGGAGGAAAAAAAAGAGAACCTTTAGATTGTGTTTGAAATAGCATAACAAGTAAGTTAAGTTAGACTGTTAGATAGTAAAGATGCTCCCATTGAACCTTTGGTAACCACAAACCTAAAGCCTGCAATAGCAATAAGTACATATATATCTATGATCACCCTAAATGTAAATGGACTGAATGCACCAATCAAAATACATAGGGTTATAGAATGGATAAAAAAAAAAGACCCATCTATATGCTGCCTACAAGAGACTCACTTCAAACCCAAAGACATACACAAACTAAAAGTGAAGAAATGGAAAAAAGATATTTCATGAAACTAATAAGGACAAAAAAGCCCGAGTTGCAGTACTTGTATCAGACAAAATAGACTTCAAAACAAAGAAAGTAACAAGAGACAAAGAGGAACATTACATAATGATAAAGGGGTCAGTCCAACAAGAGGATATAACTATTATAAATGTCTATGCACCCAACACAGGAGCACCTACATATGTGAAACAAATACTAACAGAATTAAAGGGGAAAATAGAATGCAATGCACTCATTTAGTAGACTTCGAACAACACATTAGAATAGTTGGACCTAACAGACAACCACCCAAAGGCAGCAGGATACACATTCTTCTCAAGTGCACATGGAACATTTTCAAATATATCATATACCAGTCACAAAAAGAGCCTCAGTAAATTCAAAAAGATTGTAATTGTACCAACCAACTTCTCAGACCACAGAGGTATGAAACTAGAAATAAATTATGCAAAGAAAACAAAGAAGCCCACAAACACATGGAGGCTTAATAACACGCTCCTAAATAATCAGTGAATCAGTGATGAAATTAAAACAGAGATCAAGCAATATATGGAGACAAACGACAATAATTCAACACCGGAAAAATCTGTGGGATGCAGTGAAGGCTGTGCTGAGAGGAAAGTATATTGCAATACAGGCCTACCACAGAAAAGAAGTACAATCCCATATGAACAGCCTAAACTCATAATTAATGAAGCTAGAAAAAGAAGAACAAATGAGGCCAAAAGTCAGTAGAAGGAGGGACATAATAAAGATTAGGGCAGAAATAAATAAAATTGAGAAGAATAAAACAATAGAAAGAATCAATGAAAGCAGGATCTGGTTCTTTGAGAAAATAAACACAATAGATAAACCCATAGCCAGACGTATTAAGAAAAAAAGAAAGTGTACACACATAAACAGAACCAGGAATGAGAAAGGAAAAATCAAGACAGACACCACAGAAATACAAAGAATTATTAGAGAACATTATGAAAAATTATATGCTAACAAATTGGATAATCTAGAAGAGATGGACAACTTCGTAGAAAAATGCAACTTTTCCAAGACTGAAGAAACAGAAAGGAAGAAACTCCACAGAAGAAACAGAAAATCTGAACAGACCAATTACCAGCAATGAAATTGAATTGGTAATCACAAAACTACCTGAGAACAAATCCCCTGGATAAGATGGCTTCACCACTGGATTTCACCAAACATTCAGAAAAGACCAAATACTCATCTTCCTTAAAGTTTTCCAAAAAGTAGAAGAGGAGGGAATACTTTCAAACTCATTCTATGAGGCCAGCATCACTCTAATACCAAAACCAGGCAAAGACACCACACACAAAAAAAACAAAACTACAGACCAATATCCCTGATGAACATAGATGCAAAAATACTCAAGAAAATTTTAGCAAACCGAATTCAAAAATACATCAAAAAGACATCCATCATGACCAAGTGGGATTTATTCCAGGGATGCAAGGATGGTACAATATTCAAATACCGATTAATAAAATACACCACATCAACAAAAAGAAGGACAAAAATCACATGATTCTCTCAACAGATGCTGAAAAAGCATTTGACAAAATTCAACATCCATTCATGATAAAAATTCTCCCAAAATGGTATAAAGAGTATGTACCCCAACATAATAAAATCTATATATGACAAACCCATAGCCAACATCATACTTAACAGCAAAAAGCATTAAGCTTTTCCTTTAAGATCGGGAACAAGACAAGGATACCCACTCTCCCAACTTTCATTCAACATAGTTCTGGAGGTCCTAGCCACGGCAATCAGACAACATAATGAAATAAAAGGCATCCAGATGAGTAAGGAAGAAGTTAAACTGTCAATATATGCAGATAACATTATATTGTACATAAAAAACCCTAAAGAATCCATCCCAAAACTACTAGAACTAATAACTGAATTCAGCAAAGTTGCAGGATACAAGATTAATACACAGAAATCTGTTGCATTCCTATATACTAATGATGAACTAGCAGAAAGAGAAATCAGGAAAACAATTCCATTCACAACTGCATCAAAAAGAATAAAATACCTAAGAATAAACCTAAGCAAGGAGTTGAAAGACCTATACCCTGAGAACTACAAGACACTCATGAGAGAAATTTTAAAAGACACCAATAAATGGAAACACATCCCATGCTCATGGATTGGAAGAATTAACATTATCAAAATGGCCATCCTGCCTAAAACAATGTACAGATTCACTGCAATCCCCATCAAAACACCAACAGCATTTTTCAATGAGCTAGAATAGGTCTACAATAGCCAAAACAATCCTAAGAAAGAAGATAAAAGCTAGGGGGATTACACTTCCTTACCTTATGTTCTACTACAAGCCACAGTTATTGGAACAATTTGGTACTGGCAGAAGAACAGATTCATACATCAATGGAACAGAACAGAGAGCCAGATATAATTCCCACACATATATGGCCAATTAACATATGATAAAGGAGTCATGGATATACAATGGAGAAATGTCAGCCTTTTCAGGAAATGGTATTCACAAAACTGGATAACTACAAATAAGAGAATGAAACTGGTTTACTGAATACACAAAAGTATTCTAACTCCATACACAAAAGTAAATTCAAAATGGATCAAAGACCTGAATGTAAATCATGAAACTGTAAAACTCTTAGGAGAAAACATAGGCAAAAATCTTTTGAATATAAACATGAACAACTTCTTGAATACATCTCTTTGGGCAAGGGAAACAAAAGCAAAAACTGAACAAATGGGACTATATCAAACTAAAAGCTTCTGTACAGTAAAGGACACCATCAGCAGAACAAAAAAGCATCCTACAGTATGGGAGTATATATTTGTAAACAACATATCCAATAAGCCATTAACATCCAAAATATATAAAGAGTTCACATGCCTCAACACCGAATAAGCAAACAATCAGATTGAAAAATGGATGGAGGATCTAAACAGTCAGTTCTCCAAAGAAATTCAGATGGCCAACAGGCAATGAAAAGATGCTCCATGTCATTAATCATCAGGGAAATGCAAATTTAAACCACAATGAGATATCACTTCACACCTGTTATGTTGGCCAAGATCAAAAAGGCAAGGAACAATAAGTGCTGGTGAGGATGCTAGGACGGAGGACCCCCTTACACTGTTGGTGGGACTGTAAATTGGTACAACCATTATGGAAAGCAATATACAGGTTCTTCTAAAAACTAAAAATAGAAATAAAATTTGACCCAGGGATTCCACTCCTAGGAATTTACCTAAAGAAAACAATATCCCTGATCAAAAAGACATATGCACCCCTGTTTATGCAGCACTATTTACAATAGCCAAGATATGGAAGCAACCTAAGTGTTCATCAGTAGATGAATGGATAAAGATTTGGTACATATACACAGTGGAATATTACTCATCCATAAGAAGAAAACAAATCCTACCATTTGCAACAACATGGATGGAGCTTGACAGTATTATGCTCAGTGAAATAAGCCAGGCAGAGAAAGACAAGTACCAAATGATTTCCCTCATTTGTGGAGTATAACGACGAAGCAAAACTGAAGGAACAAAACAACAGGAGGCTCACAGACTCTAAGAAGAGACTAGTGGCTACCAAAGGGTAGGGGTGAGGGATGGCGGGTGGGGAAGGGAGGGAGAAGGGGATGAAGGGGCATTATGATTAGCACACATAATGTAGGTGGTCACGGGGAAGGCTGTATAGCACAGAGAAGACAAGAAGTGTCTCTATAGCATCTTACTACACTGATGGACAGTGACTGCAAAGCGGTGTAGGGGGGACTTGAAGTTGTAACCACAATGTGACTCATTTGAAACCTTCATAAGATTGTATATCAATGATACCTTAATTTAAAAAAAAGCAAACAATCCAATAAGAAATGGGCAAATGATATGAAGAGACAATTTATCGAAGAAGATATGGGGACAGCAAATAAGCACATGAAAGATATTTTGCATTAGGAAAATGCAAATTGAAACCATAATAAGATATCACTGTATACCTATTAGGACAGCTAAAATAAAAATTAATGGCAACACCAAATGTTTGGAAGAATGCAAAGAAACTGGATCTCTTATATATTTATACATTGCTGGTAAGAGTGTAAAATAGTAGTCAGTCTGTAAAATAAGCAGTGTCTTTAAAAAACTAAACCTAACTACCATACCATTCAGCAACTGCACTCCTGGCATTCATCCCAGAAAATAAAAACTTATGTCCATACAAAAGCCTGTACACAATTGTTCTAACATCTTTACTTATAAAGCCCCAAACTGGAAGCAACCAAATGACCCTCAGTGGATCAATGGTTAAGAAAACTGTGGTCCATCGTGACAATGGACTACTACCAGCCATAAAAAGGAGTAAACATTGATATGTGCAACAACTAGAATGAATCTCAAGGGCATTATGTTACATGAAAAAAAAAACCACTTCATCTCCAAAGGTCACATGCTGTATGATTCCAATTACATAACATTTGTAAGATAACAAAAATCTGGAGACTAAAAACAGAATAGTGTTGGCTCAGGATGGTGGTGGTGAATGGGTCAGGTTAGGGGCTGTAACTATACAGGTATTAACACAGGGGATATCTTCCGAGATGAAACAGCTCTACACCTTCACTGTGGTGGTGGCAACATTAATCTAAACATCTGATGAAATGACATATTACTGTACATACGGATTGTAACAATGTCAAAGCCTTGATTTGATACTGAACTGTAACTATATAAGATGAAACTGGGGAAAGAAACTGGGCAGAGTACATAGGATCTTGAACTAACTTTGCAACTTCTGTGAATATATCATTATTTAAAAATAAAAAGTATAAAAGAACATGTATTTACCAGCATTTTGTCATAATTGGCAAGACCATCTAGAGGTCTCATCTCCTAGGAGATGAGAGATTTTGTCTGCATGGTTATTTCTCCAGGAGGCATTTGGGTAATTCACTGTTTTTGGAGCACACGGTGACCCACTGAAGAGGTTGGCTATTGTGATGTCCGTGGGGCTGGGGCAATCACTCCTTGCCTTAGCATAATACCTACTTTTTCATGGACTACTTGTACTATTCACAGTCCTCTGTTCCTTCCTTCCCACAAAGATAGAAATAAAAACATTTTTGTAGTTAGATACATAATTAAAATAAGAGACAAAAAACTCATATAGTCAAGATATTCATAGAATAAATGCAGTTTTAATTTTAATACATTTGCAGCTATAGAAGATATAAATGATTTGCAAAATGTAGGAGAGATGGAATTTACTCATCATTTAAATTAAATTGTTAATGATTTATTTTTCTAATTTCTATCTTTTATATTCCAGGTAATAAAAGCTGTGCTATGCTAAATGAGATCACGATAGGTATGTCAAAGGATGATTCCTGCAATTGAATATGCTATTCTCTGGGTAATTTTTGCTGTTGCATTTGCAGATTGTTTACAACTTTTATAGAAGTGAATTTATTAGAATTTCAGATGGCACAGGGCTTTACAGTAATCCCATTTATTAACACTCCTTTATTTATTAAAAAATCAACAAATAATTAAACATATCCTATTATATATATCCTTGCTTGTATTACAACTACATTTTGTACATTTTATATTCACTTTTCTCTTTTGAATTAATTACTAATTCATAGCTTTTCATAATCTCTACTTGTTTCAACCAACTACTGTGATTATCATCACTATTTTGAAGATGGTACTTCGGGCCCAGCCAGAACAAGCCCCCTTTGAGTTTGCTCTTCTATCTTTCAGCACTGCCCTTGACATTTTTGAAGCTGTCACTGATTCCACTCAACAAAAGAATATTCCAGACCAATTCTGTTTTTTCCTGCTCAAAGACATGGAATCCATTTCCTACCCAGGTATCCTGGTCCTTTTAGTCATATGTACTTTCAGAGACACATATGGGCACTAGGGGACACATGAGATGTGAGGGTGAGTGAAGTGCCCTGTTGCTGGAACGATTAGTGGTGACTGATTAGGAAATACGCATCTTTCTTAGGTCATGAGTTTACTGAAATATTTCCAATTTAATACATTAAGTTGCTCCCTACTTTTTGTAGAGTATGAGATTTCATCAATCACCAAGGCCACCTATGCTGATAGTTTCATGTTCACAACCAACATTAAGAGGTGAATAATATTTTGTACCCCTTTTTATAGATCAGAAGGCAGAGTTTGGGAGAGTATTAAATTGGCCTCCTTACACAGTAAAGTCGAAAAGGAAATGAAACCCATAGATACTTGAATTTCTTTTAGACAATATAAACCTATTGAAATTGGTGTAAATATGTTTATGTAAATTATTTGCCTTTACAGTTTGCATCCATTATTTTTGGTGCAGACACCTGTAGCAATCCAAAAAACTGCGAAGGTGTATCTGGCTCCCCTTCCACTGGTTTTTGTGTAGAACTTGTTGAGCCCCTTCATATATATATAATGGTCTTCCTGTAACTCTAGAAAGTTTGTTCTATCATATTTTTTATGGCTATTACTAAATATGCTCTCGTTTCTATTTTCCAAAACACCTTTCGCTCTTGGTCCTCCACCCTGCCTTCTTTTCTCTGTTTTTCTCTTTTCATTCTGGGGGGTCACTTCTGGCATTTTTAACACCACTGACTCAATCTTTGGTAGTGCTCTTTTGCATTTGTCTGATTTAAATATGAATTTTCATTCCACTGTGGCATTTTTGTTTATAAGTCCTTTCCAGCTTTATCAGCCCCTCCCCCCTCCATCTTCCTCTCAGGATATTGTCTCCTTACAGATCCTCTGGTGGATTCTTGGAGACCATGGTTTCTTCTGTCGTGAGGATGCCGGTCTCCGACCATGTCCTGGGCCCTGCACCGTGTCTGCCCCTGTGTGTCAGCCGCACCCTTCTCAGTACTATGAGGCAGGCAGCATTGGCTGCTATCTGGGCTCTCCCCCAACTAGAGGCTTCATTCCTGAAGACTTCACTTGCAGAATGCATTGCTAATTCCCTCCTCCATATTGCTCTGTGGTTCCTAGGATTGGCAGTATCTGCCTTGTTCCAAGATCCTGGCAATAAAAGTTGTCTTGCTTGAAGGAAAAGCAGAGCCACTAGGAATTTCCTCTCAAAATAGTTCCACAGGGATGAAGACAGCTAGCTGGGTTTCTCCAGCAGGCACCCACGAGGCTGATACACGAATGCTGCCCTGGGCCGCACCACCTTTCTCTGGGAAGGGGCCCTGCTTGGGTAAAGCTGAGCCTGACACCCACCTGCTGCACCTACATGCCTTTCCGTGAAAAAAGATCTGTGGTTAACTTTAGTTTCCATGTGGAAATGTTCTACAGTTACTGAATCTTCATGTTGTTCATGGTGCAATAGATGCTAATCTGAACAAAAAGTCTCAACCTGAATAAATCTGATGGATTTTTGTACAGTAGCATTTTTTTAGTATTGAAAGAAGATAGAGGGCAGAAACTCTTCTGTCCAAGTAGGCTGTCATTAGCATGAGGCTTATTTTAGCTACAGTTTGCATTTGTGCAAAGACACTGTTTATTGAATCCATTTCATATTTGAGGAAATTGAGCTAATTTAGCTAGTCCAAGGATGCACAGGAAGCATGAAAATTAAGGATGCAGGCCTCCAGCATACATTTGGTTCAAAACTGTCAGTCAAATTCGTTCCTTACTGAGGTAGCTTAAGATGACATTGGTATGAGAAAATGACCTAAGCAATTGTTAAAACTTACTGAGAGTTTTTATTTGTATGTTTTTGTTTTTTCTATTTTATAGAAAAATCTCTTGTAAGCATTTAGGTTGGTCAAGCTTTATGATAGAAAATATATATATATAGTTATATATAGGAACTATCACATTTCCCAGTTATGAAATATCTTTCATTGTTCTTTTGTGAAAATAAAATGAAACAGGCCACATATTAATTAGGATTTTCTCTGTAAGTAGAATTTTGCAATACTACAACCCAAGTTTAACAAATTTAAATGAAGAGAGCGTATTATTTTTAGAGAAAAATGTTTTACTTTGTGTGTGAACATCAGTAGAATTAACAGATGGAATAACCAAGATTTCTAGAGTCATTTAGCAAAAAGGACATTTCTACATAAGTGAGGAAATTGTTTAGAAAGTTAATTGTGACAAAATTCCCTCTGTATTAAATACAGTTTTATTTTACACACAACACACACACTCACAAATGTACTCTCTTTTCTACAGAGTCACCAACCATTTCTGCGTAGTTTTCTAATTAGTCAGGCCCCACTCCAATCCATCTCATTTGCTACTGCTCCCTGCCATGCAAGTTCCTTCCTAGGCTGGCTCATTCATTACCAGCTCCTAGAGGCTATGGGCCTTCCCCTTCAGCATATCCCCTCCTGCCATTCCCCTGGCCCACAATGTATGCCCAGGTCTCTCCCACCTGTCCAAGACAGAGGCAAAGTTCCAGCCTGATCCAACTTATCCAAATGCATCCTTAAGATACCAACCTTAACCTTCACTGGTCTCCTTTATCCTTGAATTCACCCCAGCTTTTAATCATTAATCATTTGTACATTTAGTCAGTCAGGCATACAAAAGCTTTTATCGAAAGCCCATTATATACCAGGCGCTGGGAAGAGACAGCAAAGGATGACAGAGAATCACACTGGTAGAGCACGTCATCTAATGGGATAAGAGAGACAATAAACACAAAGAGAACACAGCAGTGAGGTGCTCAGTCCTCCACAGAGACCAAATAGGTGGCCATTCTACATGGGCTGCCCACAGAAGGCCTCTCTGAGAAGGTGATGCTCAGGCTGATATCTGAATAACAGGAAGATGTTCAGGTGGTGGCTAGGAAGAGAGAAGCATTGCGTGTGGAGGAAGAGTAGGAATTAGTTTGAATTGTTCAAGCTTGGAGCAGAAATATGTCCTGTCGGGTTTCTGTAGCCAGGAGAAGCATGGAATAGTGAAGGACAAAGAGGCGGACAGGTACTGTCTGTCAGGGTGGAGGTGTAAGCAGGAGACCACATGATCTGACTTAACGTTTTTAAAGATTTCCCTGACTGCTCTGCAAAAGAAGGACTGCAAGGGAGCCAAGCAAAAGCAAGGGGACTCTAAGAGACTAGTGTGTTAGTTTGGGCAAGAGAACAGGTGCCCTGGACTACGGTGTTGTAAATGGAAATGGTGAGAAGAAGGATTTCAAATACATTTGGAGGTACAGTCTATGCTGTGCATTTTATCTGCCACATCATCAATTTCTTGGGCTGAAATTCTACCTGATATGCCTTTCCATTTCCAAGTTAGAGGTTGTTTTCATGGAAGCCCAGTCAGTTTAGTAGTTCTACCTTTTTCCATTGGACCTAAGCAGGGAATCTATCTCATTTCTTCCTTCTTTGTTTTTAATGGACATTAGCATTTTCCATATGCGTGCAGTTGTACAAGGTGTTAGCTTTCAGAGGCCTATTTTGAAAGCTCCTGCTATTCATTTTTACGTGTTGTTAATTTTGCCCTTTTAAGCAGCTTTCAAAATTTTAGTTAAAGAAATCTCTATGTAGTCACAGTGACTTTATTAAATACTTCCCCCCTTTCTCTCTTTGGAAATATTAATTGGAGAGTAAGGGTTTTATTTTTAAGACTCTACCTTTCCTTGTGAGCCAAATCTCCCAAGGTTTCACATTTATACCTGGGAAAGACAAAGTTACGACTCAGCAGACATCATAAAGCTAGTAGACAAGAGATCTGTAACACTCAGAGAGTGTTATGGCCATTTTGGGATATATCAGTGTGCTGCAGGTTCATATTCATGCTGCATTAAAGTTTCTGAAGGAATAATACCAGTAGGAACAAGGTCAAAATGTTCATGTCTACACATAAATTAAACCCCATTATAATAATTAGCTATAACTGAGCCACATATGAATTATCATTCTGAAAAATATTAACATTAGCAAATAGAATTTCAGGGCTGGCATCTATTTAAAAATTTTTTAATGTTAGAACTGGTATTCTTTACCCTCTTTCTCTCTCATACACACACACACACACACACATTTTTGTTTTAAAAATGCTATAAGAATTCATCTCATGGATGCAAGGATGGTACAACATTGGAAAATTCATCAACATCATCCACCACATCAATAAAAAGAAGGACAAAAACCACATGATCATCTCCATAGACACTGAAAAAGCATTGGACAAAACTCAACAACCATTCATGATACAAACTCTCAACAAAATGGGTATAGAGGGCAAGTATAAACATAATAAAGGCCATATATGACAAACCCACAGCCAACATCATACTTAACAGCGAGAAGCTGAAAGCTTTTCTTCTAAGATCGGGAACAAGACAGGGATGCCCACTCTCCCCACTGTTATTCAACATAGTACTGGAGGTCCTAGCCACAGCAATCAGACAAATCAAAGAAATACAAAGCATCCAGATTGGTAAAGAAGAAGTCAAACTCTAACTATTTGCAGATGACATGATAGTGTACATAAAAAACCCTAAAGAGTCCACTCCAAAACTACTAGAACTAATATCTGAATTCAGCAAAGTTGCAGGATACAAAATTAATACACAGAAATCTGTTGCTTTCCTATATAATAACAATGAACTACCAGAAAAAGAAATCAGGAAAACAATCCCATTCACAATTGCATCAAAAAGAATAAAATACCTAGGAATAAACCTAACCAAGGAAGTGAAAGACCTATATACCCTGAAAACTACAAGACAGTCTTAAGAGAAATTAAAGAGGACACTAACAAATGAAAATTCATCCCATGCTCTTGGGTAGGAAGTATTAATATTGTCAAAATGACCATCCTGCCTAAAAAAATCTACAGATTCAATGCACCAACAGTATTCTTCAATGAACTGGAACAAATAGTTCTAAAATTCATATGGAACCACAAAAGACCCCAAACAGCCAAAGCAATCCTGAGAAGGGGGAATAAAGTGGGGGGATCTCGCTTCCCAACTTCAAGCTCTAGTACAAAGCCAGAGTAATCAACACAATTTGGTACTGGCACAAGAACAGACCCACAGACCAGTGGAACAGGATAGAGAGTCCAGATATTAACCCAAATGTATTTGGTCAATTAATATACAATAAAGGAGCCATGGACATACAATCATGGAATGACAGCCTCTTCAGCAGCTGGTGTTGGCAAAACTGGACAGCTACATGTAAGAGAATGAAACTAGATCCCCATACACAAAAGTAAATTCAAGCTGGATCAAAGACCTGGATGTAAGTTATGAAACCATAAAACTCTTAGAAAAAAACATAGGCAAAAATCTCTTGGACATAAAAATGAGTGACCTCTTCACGAACATATCTTCCCGGGCAAGGGAAACAAAAGCAAAAATGAACTAGTGGGACTATATCAAGCTGAAAAGCTTCTGTACAGCAAAGGACACCATCAATAGAACAAAAAGGCATCCTACAGTATGGGAGAATATATTCATAAATGACAGATCTGATAAAGGGTTGACATCCAAAATATATAAAGAGCTCATGCACCTCAACAAACAAAAAGCAAATAATCCAATTAAAAAATGGGCAGAGGAGCTGAACAGACAGTTCTCTAAAGAAGAAATTCAGATGGCCAACAGACACATGAAAAAATGCTCCACATGGCTAGTCATCAGAGAAATGCAAATTAAAACAACAATGAGATATCACCTCACACCAGTAAGGATCACCACTATCCAAAAGACAAACAACAACAAATGTTGGCGAGGTTGTGGAGAAAGGGGAACCCTCTTACACTGCTGGTGGGAATGTAAATTAGTTCAACCATTGTGTAAAGCAGTATGGAGGTTCTTCAAAAAGCTCAAAATAGAAATACCATTTGACCCAGGAATTCCACTTCTAGGAATTAACCCTAAGAATGCAGCACTCCAGTTTGAAAAAGACAGATACACCCCTATGTTTATCGCAGCACTATTTACAATAGCCAAGAAATGGAAGCAACCTAAGTGTCCATCGGTAGATGAATGGATAAAGAAGATGTGGTACATATACACACTGGAATATTATTCAGCCATAGGAAGAAAGCAAATCCTGCCATTTGCAGCAACATGGATGGAGCTAGAGGGTATTATACTCAGTGAAATAAGCCAGGCAGAGAAAGACAAGTACCAAATGATTTCACTCATATGTGGAGTATAAGAACAAAGAAAAACTGAAGGAACAAAACAGAGCAGACTCACAGAACCCAAGAATGGACTAACAGTTACCAAAGGGAAAGGGACTGGGGAGGATGCGTGGGAAGGGAGGGATAAGGGGGGAAAAAAAAGAAAGGGGGCATTACAATTAGCATGTATAATGTGTGTGGGGGGCACTGGGAGGGCTGTACAACACAGAGAAGACAAGTAGTGATTCTACAGCATCTTACTACGCTGATGGACAGTGACTGTAATGGGATGTGTGGGGGGGACTTCGTGATGGGGGGAGTCTAGTAAACATAATGTTCCTCATGTAATTGTAGATTAATGATACCAAAATAAAACAAAATGCTATAAGAATTAAAAGCTTGGAAAGCAGTTTATAATGCTAACTAGTCCCTCTGTCTGCCATTAAAAGTCTGCAAATGGACAATCCCAGACCATGAAGAAAATTCCAGACTTCCTTTGTAATACTCCAATATTCACATCTTATGTTAGGAATATTGTTATCAAACTACATTGCCTAGAGTATAATACATAAATATTTGTTATATTCATAGCATAATATTCACATATTAAAAGTGAAGCCCTTCCTTGAGCTGGTACTAATTTTAAGTAGTAGTTAATGGTTAATTCTTTATTTCATTTAATAAAAGTATAAGAAGAGTATAAAAATATAAAAATAATTACTTTTAACGTTCGAGATACAACTGATATACAGAAAACTGTATATATTTAGTATACACAATTTGTTCAGTTTGGACATATGCATATACTCACTGTTACCAAGTTCAAGCTTGTTCCACTCGCCACATGATGGACCAATCAAGAGACAAAGTGTTGGGGCAAGGAAAGTGACTTTATTTAGACAGACAGCAGACTGAGAAGATGGCAAATTAATATCCTAAAGAACCATCTTACCTTAGGGTTGACTTCAAGCTTCTTTATTTTGGGGAAGAGGAGAAAAGGAGGGGTTGAGGTCAAGAGATGATAATCAACTCAAATATCAGGATGTCAGCAAGGGTCTGAGGAAAGTGGTGAAACTCCTCATCCTTGGTTAGCTGACTCCAGCCATTTTGCTGCCATGGGTCTGGCCGTGATGTTCCTACAAGTCCTTGACAATCCACTTGTCCTTTTTGTACGTACTTCTTTATCTTCTCCAGGATGTGAGTTTTGGGTAAGGGGCTCATTGCATCAATCTCAAATCATAAGCCAAATTCCTTTTGATGATTAACATGCCTACATGCAGGGCTGCAGGGCGTAACAGAAGTTTTTTGACCCAAAGAGTAAGCAGCAAAGGGGGCAGTGATAATATGAAGGCAAAGATGCCAACTTTTTCACTCTGTTACACCATGAAACCATCACCAAAATCAAGCTAATAAACATGTGTATCACCTCCAAAAGTTCCTTCATGCCCCTTTGAAAAAGAGAGTGTTAAAGCTTGATTTTAACTTGAGAAGTAGAAAACAAGCTTTTCTAAGTCTTAGAGTCATTGAACAAGCATGTCATAAAATATTTTGAAAATAGTTCTTCCATAAACCACCTAATTTATAAAAGGACAAGTCAGTTACAAAAGATAAAATTTTGTGGTGGGGAAAGCTGTGTGTGTCTGTCAAATTACTTAAAGTATAAAAGAAATGCTAGACCATATGCCAAGGTTCCTTTTTAGGCAGAATTTCCACTGTTTTCAATGGGCCCATGGGCATTATTATTTTGTGATCAACAGCAGAAATCTCCAAAGAGAGGAACAAAATAGCTGAAGCAATTTGAGCAGGATCAAATGTCAGCTTAACAAAGGTAGAATTCTACTAGATGAAGATTGTTAGGTAACCAGCACACCTGAGAGAGAGCTCTGGAAACACTGGAACCGGGCCCTTACTTCATGGGGCAACTT
Source organism: Manis pentadactyla (assembly GCF_030020395.1). Taxonomy (NCBI): domain Eukaryota; kingdom Metazoa; phylum Chordata; class Mammalia; order Pholidota; family Manidae; genus Manis; species Manis pentadactyla. The sequence goes on along the minus strand of NC_080021.1, from coordinate 78,886,220 downwards.
GGGAAACTAAATTCCATGTCTATGCCTCCTGCCAACATACAGCATCCCATTACAGGGCCTATTCACTACAGAATTTACTTGGTAAACTCTGTGAAAATAACCCATGTTTAATATGTTCTAATGATCATCTATCACTCGCCTTATTCCTGACAGACAAAGAAACCAGCATGCACTCCATGCTACATGGTCCTATAGTCTGCAATATTTCTAAGAGACTGTGAGGTATTTGAAGTTGAGTTTTGTTTGTTTGCTTTTAACTTTTGAGTTATCTTGAGTGTTCCTTCATTCTAGATCAATGTCACCTACCAGCTCACTTCATTCTTAGTATTCCATGAACTTCTTAGAGACTTTCATAAGTCCATTCATTTTCAGAATTACAGTAAGAAGAATTGGCATTTTTCACTTAAAACTAATCTAGTCTTATGAACAACCAAGTCAAGACTCAAGATGACTATCTACTCTAATAACACCTGTGACTAGAACTTGGCCTACTGTCTGTAGAGGGATAGAGGTTCACTGCTAAGCACTTTACAAGTTATTTTAAATCCTTACAGCAACCCTATGAGATATACATAATTCTCCCCATTTTGCAGAAGAGGAAACTGAGCTTTGAAGAGGTTGTATCATTTGCCCAAAGCCTTGTGGCCCTTAAGTTTCAAAGCAAGGATTTTAACACAAGATGACTGGATTTCAAAGTACATGTCCTTCCTACCTCACAGCAAGCCAAAACAGCTAGACAACCATATCTCAAGAAGTGAACCTGGTCCACAAAGGAAAACAAGACAAAACAAAGCAAAACAGAAGTGGGATGTTACATGCTTAAATCAAACTGTTCCTTGTTTCTTTCTCCCCACCCTTCACTTCCTTCATAATCTTCCCTATAGATGCAGCTTGTGCTTATCAAATAAATGTGTGTGAATGTGGTGTGCATGAGTACATATGCATGACTGTATGTATGAAGAACAGTTCTCAAATAGTCAAAGTATTTTCCAGGGAATTAAGTAATATTGTTCACAAGAGGAAATGATTAAACAATGTTAAAACTGGTTAAATTAAAATGTTCTTTCCATTTGCTAAATGGGAAAGAGTTTTTCCCATTTTACTCTACGTTTAAGTGAGCTGACAGCATCCATTCAAATACCCCCATGCTCTCTGGGCTGTGGTTTTGCTGTGGCATTGTATTTCTATTTGATTTGGAGTAAAGATTAACCATTTTTGCAAATACTGCCATGACACTCTGGTACACTTTAACAGTAAAGCCCAGGCATGGTGACACACACAAAAAATAGACTGAATGAGTAAAGTGGAAGCCATTCTGTCTTGGGCTAGAGACTAAACTTGGTGAAGAATTGAGCGTGGAAAGGTCTGCAGAGCAAAGGGCACAGCAAAGCAATGGATGAATGCATCCTGGGATGTCTGGGAAGACTTCACAGAACTCAGTCCCCCAAACAATGTGAGTCACAAGCCTGAGACCTGGAGTACTTAGCATGCTAGTTTGCTTAAAATTAGCCCAGTCTCTGAGTCCAGCTAAAGAAGAGTGAAAAATATTTCATGGGAACCAGGCAGATATTGATTTGATTGGCTCCTGTTACTAGTCTTAGGAAACCACTGAAGACAATTTAGGTGCAAGTAGTACCCTCTTATCCAAGGGGGATATATTCCAAGACCCCTGTGGATACCTGAGGGTGCCAATCCTACGTATACTATGTTTCTCCCTATACACACATATACCTAAGATAAAGTTTAATCTATAAATTGTGCACAGTAAGAGATTAACGACAATACTAAATTAAATAGAACAATTCTACCACTAACTGTAATAAATTATGTCAATATGGTCTCTCTCTCAAAATACCTTCCTGTACTGTACTCACCCTTCTTGTGATAGTACGAGATGATAAAATGCCCATGTGATGACATAAAATGAGGGGAATGACACAGGCATTGTGATATGTCAGAAGGAGGATCTCCTGCATCTGGACAGGGTTAACCACAAGTAAATGAAACCATGGGTGAGGGGGAACTACTGTAATTAGAGTTCAATGCCTAAGGCTTTCCTTTCATGCTTGAACTGTGACTCATTTTACTGGGCTGCAAGCTATAAAAGTTGGACATATTTCCCCTTAACACCTCCTCACCATTACCCACATAAGATTCTGACAAAAATGAGAGCTAAACTAAATTTTGACTTGTGGCACAAAAATGTTCATACTAATAAAATCTGTTGCCCAGATGGATTAGTAAGAAGGATTTACCACAGGTATTTAAGAAACTAAAATAACTTTAGCTTGAATCTTTAGAGGTTATTCAGAATATCATTCCTATGTCCTTTACTTTCTAATTCAATAGGTAAATGGTAGATTGATAGCTAAAAAGAGAGGGAGGGAAGGAGGGAGGAAGTGAGAGAGAGAAGTACCTAGAGTTGCCCACATGGGAATCTACACTTATGCTTGAGATGTAAAGTTAATGTGTACTTAGCAGACAAAAGAAAATGAATGGAAGACTTAAAATTAAATAACCTTATTGATGTTTCTAATGTTGGTTACTGCAAAGCCATGCATGAGGATAAGATGTCTGAACATTAATATGTGTATTATCATGCTAATGAAGCCAATATAGCTGGCGGAAAATATGTGTATTTTATAAGGAAATAGAATCTGGCAAATGTACATATTTCTCATGGCACTAATGGCATTTGTAAGTTTCTCTTAGTCTTGATACAACACATTGTCCCCACTCTGTAATTTACAGACTAGTTTTAGAGAACAGGATACAAATTGTTCTTGAAACTGACTCCACAAATATTAGGCTTTTTCTTTAATAAAATGTTCTTACTCAATTATAACTGAGCTCCCTCCCCAAGACCCTAATTCAGGTCTTTGATAAGGAACATCCAGAAGTTGAGCCTCACTGGGTGTCATGAAAAGAGGAAATACATTGTAGGTGAGCTTCCCACTCAGGGTTACCCATGGAATCCCAAATTCAATGAAAAATGTCAAACTCAAGCCATAAACTTGAATGGATTAAAACTTGAGAACTTCAGAGAGTGTTCCCCACTCCTAACCTTCTGAATCCCTGGATTCTACCATTTAAAAAAAATGGCTGGGGTTACCTAAACTTGGAAATATGTGTTTAGAATTCACTATCACTCTCAAGTTTGTCTGCTGCACAGACATCTGAGGGCCTGTGTCTGTCGGGTGCTGAGTGCTGAAGGAGCAACCGCGATATAACACACGTGACCCCTTTCCTTAGAGAGCATACAGCTTAGACACCAGCTCAGATCTTGAAATATTAGTCATGGATGTGATGAGTCCTGCAAGAGGAGATAGAGAAAATGTTGACTTTGACTAGTCTCATATGTCAAGGAATGGCACATTTTACTATTGAAGTTACAAATAGTGTTGATAACAGTATGCCAACTGTAGGTTTGGGGATGATCGGTTACCAGAAAAAGTCTGGCAGGAGGGCCCTGTAAGAAGACACTGCCCAAGTGTGGGAGTGAGAAGGCGGGTTTGATTAGGGTGGGACCTGTGACAACTGTACGGGAAGCTGCATCTGCAAGTCATCATGGAGCCCAGGGGTCAGAGCCTTATGTTATGTGCTTGGTAACATCTGGGGCTCTCTCTTCTCTAAGCTAGGCCTTGTTCATTTAAAACAAACAAGGAGGAGGGCATTTCAGGGTAACAACAGACCTAGAGACCACTCAGCAGGGATTTATTCTGCTCCCTCTTCATTCTATACAAAATTACATTTCACAACATTTAAAGATTACTGCTATTATGTCCCTCCAAATTCATATGTTGAAATCCTATCTATCTTTCCAAAGGGATGGTAGTAGGAGGTGGGGTCTTTAGGAGGTCATAGGGTCATGAGGGTGAAGCCCCCACGAGTGGGATTAGTGCCTTATAAAAAGAGACCCCTGAAGCGCTCTGTCCTTTTTCTGCCATGGGAGGACACAGTGAGAAGCTAGTAGTCAGCAACCTGGAGGAGGTCCTCACCAGAACCCAGCTGGCACTTTGTCTCAAACTTCCAGCCTCCAGAACCATGAGAAGTAAATTTCTGTTGTTTATCAGCTACCCAGTGTGAGGTACTTTGTTACAGCAGCCTGAATGTACTAGACAACCTCCCTGGTTTGGCCCTTTGCATGTGTTTCATCCTTTTCTTCATACATTTGCACAGATTTTAATCTCTGACCATTGGGGATGGCAGAGACAAAGGTTTGGCCTACTATCAGGTTCAGTTTCAAAGCCAGAGAGATGGGACAGTACCACTTTTCATACCCTTTGCTCTGACTGGCAGTGGTGATGTACGTTGTGAATCTTCCACGGTGTTGGACTGATCCTTCTCTCTTCTCCAGCAGCACCACTAATCAGTAAGCCAGCAGTGTTTGAAGAGGGACTTTCCACAGGAACAGTGCAAGCATTGTATGTTTCCTTTGTTACGATAATGTGAAATTTATCATTCTGAGAAAGGAACACACAGATCTTGGTGGGACTTGCTTGAGAACAATTGTTAGCAGTCAATTTATTTCCAACTGTTTTCACATAGAAGGGAAAAAATAATTCAATATGTGGTGAGTTCTAAGAGGCTTCATGCCTATGAAGGGGATTTAAATGTTCCTGGGAAGCTTTGACAATGAAATTCAATAATAATAGTAGTAATAATAATAATGACAAAAAGCAAAGGATAGAATGATGGAATTTTTTTCTTTTTAGTAATACGTGCCCTAGTTTCAAAATTTATTGTAACTTTAATTGTACTAATTAGAGTATTATTTTAAATGTTCATTATTTAAGGGGAATATACATCTTAAATACCAGAGCATTGCTTTCTTTCCACAAGTCAAGAATTCAGCATCCTGCTCAAGAAACAGATCATGACCAGAACCCAGAAATCCTCCACATTTCCCCACCTGCCACATTCCTCCCTAAGGGTAACACTCCTGATATCTTACACCAGAGTAGTTCTGCCTGTTAATGAACTCTAGAGTCATAAAATATGTGCTTTATTGTTTCTAACTTTTTAAAGTTGAAGTCTAGTTGACATAAAATATTATATTAGCTTAAGGTATGCAACATCCGCTTATGACAATTACATACATTACTAAATGCTCACCTCAGTAAGTGTACTTACCATATCTGTCACCATACAGTTACAGCAATATTATTGACTGCATTCCCTAGAATGTACTTTTCATCCCTGTGACTTATTTATTTTATAATTGGAAGCTTATACCTCTTAAAGCTCTTCATCTATTTTTCCCTCTCCCCATACCTCTCCCCTTTGACAACCACCCAATTTGTTCTCTGTATTTGTGAGCTTTTTTCTGTTCTGTTTGTTTGTTCATTTGCTTTGTTTTTTATCTTCCAAACTTAAGTGAAATCATATGGTATTTGTCTTTCTCTGATTCATTTCACTTAGCATAATACCCTCAAAATAAAAAAATCCATGTAGTGGCAAATGGCAAGGTTTCATTCTTTTTGTGGCTGAGTAATATTGCACTTTATTTATGTATACTACATCTTTATCCATTCATTTCTTGATGGACACTGATTGCTTCCCTATCTTGGCCACTGTAAATAATGCTGCAATAAATATAGGGGTGCATATATCTCTTCAAATTAGTGTTTTGTTTTATTCAGGTAAATACTCAGAAGTGGAACTACTGGGTCATGTGGTATTTCTATTTTTAATTTTTTGAGGAAACTCCACACTGCTTTCCATAGTGGCTGCACCAATTTACGTTCCCACCAACAGTGCATAAAGTTCCCCTGTTCATCCTCCCCAACACTTATTATTTCTTGCCTTTTTGACATTAGTCATTCTGGCTGGTGTTAGGCGGTAATTTCATTGTGGTTTTTGACTTGCATTTTCTTTATGATTAGTGATGTTGAGCATCTTTTCATGTGTCTGTTGGCCATCTGTATGTCTTCTTTAGAAAAATGTTTGTTCATGTCCTCTGCCCATTTTTTAATTGGATTATTTTTGTGTGTGTATTCAATTGTATGAGTTCTTTGTATATTTTGGGTATTAACTCCTTGGATATATCATTTACAAATATATTTCCCCATTCAGTAGACTGCCTTTTCATTTTGCTGCTGGTTTCCTTCACTGTGCAAAAACTTTTTGGTTTGATGTAGTGTCACTTGTTTGTTTTTGCTCTTATTTCCCTTGCCTGGGGAGACATATCCAGAAAAAAACTGCAAAGGCCATTGTCTAAGAATTTACTGCCTATGTGTTCTTTTAGGAGTTTTATGGCTTCAGGTTCTACATAGAGGTCTTTAATCCATTCTGAGTTTACTTCTGTGTATGGTATAAAAATGTGGTCCAGTCCCACTCTTTTGCATGTAGCTGCACAGTTTTCCCAACACCATTTATTGAAGACACTGTCTTCTCCTCACTGTTTATTTTTGCCTCCTTTGGAGATGGTGGAACTCTTAAAAATCCATTTAGAAAGTCATCCACTACTATAGATAAAGAAATAGTTGCCCAAAGAATAGGCTTAAGTATTACAAATGTTCCAAGATGCCCTTCCTAAAATTTTTTGCTGAGATCAAAACCATCGCTTTAGTGATTGCTTATGAAAAACAGGGCACTTCATCATGCAAGTCATTTAAAAATATTGCTTAGTATGTTTTTTTATCCCAAATTAATTACAAGTTCATGCTGGTGCCAAGTGTAAATTATGTTTATTTCTTTCTGAAAACTATGGCAGGGATTTGAAAACTAGAGCATATGGTCAGATGAGTGCATTATTTTGAAAGGTAATTTATATATGTGCTCCAAACACATATGTCTGCTCTGTTTAGAATGGTGATAGCATCCATTGGTCTGAGCTTTCATCAGTTTATTTCACTTTCCGATAACATTGCACACTCAGCAGCACTGACTTATTAAAATGCTACCATTTGCCAACTGGAATACTGTCAAACGTTTTTCAGCTTTCTCTTTCACACTGCAATTCAGAAGAAAATGCTCTCACTATCACACTGCATCACAAATGCTTTTCTTTTTCCCACGTTAAGTAATATAGCTGAAGTTGCTACTTAATTTTCAGCATCAGCCTAACCATCGCAAAGATCATGCATGCACTTCTCAGTATCAAGGTGTGTTGCATAATTTGCTCTAGGAGAGAGTGCTATTTTTCCCTAGCAAAGTCACCAAACAAAATAGACTTTTATTTCTTTAGTAATACGATGGCTGTGAAAGAAACAGTCATCTTTATGTACAGAGTGTCTCTCTGGCATAAGGTTGAAACAAATACAGAGAATATGTTTGAATCGAAGGCTCTTACGAACAACACAGTCCCCTACTACTTACATCCTGCATTAATCTGTTTTTTACATAATTCAGATGCCAGCAGTAGACTCCATCTCTTCCACTGAACCCCTATTGCTGATATGATCTCACCAGGCTATTTTGATGTCCAATGAGAATTACTACTCTTTTGGAAGCATATACATAACTCTCACTGATCCTAATCCAAGTTTTGCAATGAGGAATGAAGGAAAAGAATGTATAAAAAAATAAACATGAGCTGTTTATTTATGCTGGCAGAAGGTGTTAACAAGCTGTATGTATTTCTAAGCTTCAGAAAGGTCTCCAAGTTAATGAAAGCAAATTCAGTCTTGTATAGACCCACATTCCTTTCTAGATAAAGACAATGAAGGAAGCAAATGTGATTGTCCAGGGTTTAGAAATAAAGACAGGAAGATGCAGGTAAACTCTTAAGTAATGTAGGTGGAAGTGCCAGTGAAATCATTTGTGTAAATTTAAAACTGTTCATCTATTTGCTAGCACTAGAGAGTTCAGTTTCAAAGATAGCTTGTCTACTTTATCAGTATTATAAAGTGATATTAATTATTTATGTGAAAGGACAGATTATGTTGGCAGATGCAAAGAAATTTAATGGACTCCATGAAGTTGATCTAGATTGAATGGGGTGTGGCCATCAAGGACTATTTTAATAACAATGGACAGAGTTGTCAGGTAAAAAGGGATGAATAGATAAGCAAGCATACATCAATATCTATGCATCAGACTGCCCTAAATTCTAGAGAGTTAGCCCATGCAGGAGTAAGATCTTTAAGAAATAAATAGTAAAAGGATGAATCCAAGTGAAAAATAGAGAAAAAGAAGGACAGCTTTCCTCATATCTTCATTTATTAAGAATCTTAATGATGAAAAATGATCTGTAATGACCAACTAGGTGTTTAACCCATGATATAATCAAGCAATCTCAATTATGACACTCCCACAAGTTATAAACTTCAGTATTAAATCAAAACCATTCAAAGCTTAGGCTGATAGCAAATCTGTGGAGGATGTAAGGGCATAAAAATATGTCCACCTTCATATTCTGGCAGCTGGGGGGAATGCTGGGTAAGGAGCTAAAGCAATGGCATCTTCCATTCACACAAGGCATCCAAGAGAACACTGCAGAGTTGTGGGCGAGTCTGGCTGGTTAGTGAAAAGGGGTGAGCCTCCACAGAGTAGGCCTGGGTTTCTGAGAGCAAGGGCTTCTTCAAAGAGCATAGGTGGTCAACATTTTGCTACTTCTGATTCTTGGAGGAGACAGAGATTGATTGTACCTCAGTGAGCTCCACATCTTATAAGCCCCTGTTGATGTGGTTGGTGAGAAGATGTTTGAGGGCTATAATGGTTAATTTATGCATCAACTTGGCAGGCCATGGTACCCAGATACTTGGTCAAATGTTATTCTGGATGCATCTTTGAAGGTGTTTTTTGGATAGATTGTTGAATCACTGTGTTGTATACTTGAAACCAATATAATGTTTTATATCAACTGTACTTCAATTAAAAATACATATGTATACATATATATGTAAATTTAAATCGGTGGATTTTGAGTAAAGCAGATTGGCCTCCATCAACATGGGTGGGCCTCATCCAATCAGTTGAAGGCCTGAACAGAGTAAAGGGTGACCTCTCACAGCAAGAAGGAATTCTACAGCAGACTGCCTTTGGACTGAGACTGCAACACTGGCTCTTTGTTTGGTCTCTAGCTTGCTGGCTCTTCATGTAGATTTTGGGTTTGCATCTCCACAATTGCATGAATCAATTTCTCAAAATCTCTCTCTTTTTCCTCTCTCACTATATATATATATATATATATATACTTACAAATATTTCTATTTATATATAGTCATATATTTTCATGTATATGAATACATCCTACTGGTTCTGTTTCCCTGGAGAACCATGACTAATAAACTAATAACAGTGCACTATATCCATATATCTCTCAAAGTTAAGGGATAAGCTCCAATCCAAAAAAATGAACAGGCAAGTATCAGAAACACATGTACAATACATCATGGGTTTATACTTATGCAGTCAAAGGACTAAATGGACTTAGTGAGATGGCTGTGGCATTATTTTAGAAAGGTCTTTAGACATGTAAATAGTCATGATCACTTCTGAGTAAAAAGAAGAACAGAGCATTCTCAGTTCAGAACAGTTTGCTCTTTGAAGACAAGTGATAGCCTTCTGTCCTGTTCTTGGAGATTTGTTAGAATATCTTAGTCTCAGAATATGTAATTCCATAACCCAAAGGGCAATGTGATATAATGAAAGACTGGCAGAGTTTGACAGACCTGGATCCACAAAGGCATGCGCCACTGCTTTTTTCAAGTTAACTGTTCCTTGTAGCCTACATCAAAGTAGATGGAGAAAATTTAATTAGATGACATATTACAGCACTATAAACAAACTTGGCCTGTTGCAGCTGGTCAATAATTATCAATTTTGACACTTTATCATGCAGATAATAATGAGACTTCTCTGCTACCAAGCACCTGCTTCTTTTGTTCATTTTTCTCTCAAAAACCTAATTTTGTGGCATATCAGACTTTGAAGACAGGTAACTTAAATTGATGTACTCTAGCTATTTTGGGTACCATAGTCAGCTTTCAGTGACCTTATCAACAGGGTGACCTCCTCAGGGTGAGGAGAATTATCCATCTCTCCTCAAAGTACTAAATGTTCTTCTTCACCCATTATTGCAAAAACCTTTTTAAAATAAAGAATATTTTTAGTAAAAATACAGGTAAAGAAATTGAAGGGAATATACAAGCCATTCCTTAAGTTTCTATGATACCTACTGTTCTAATTCTATCTTCAAAACTATCACCAAATAAATTATAAGCCTGCTTAGATAAGTTATGAGCTCTTAAAGCACATATGTTCATATATAAAAGGTATAGAATTTTAGGAATTTGTCTGTGAAACAAATGTGGGGATGAAAAAATGTGAACTCTATTTGGAAGGTTAAACTAGTGCCATACAGCCAGCCAAAAAACAGTTACACATCTTTGCTAAGACGTAGCCAGGGAAAACTTGCGGAGAGATGGCTTTTGTATGTTTTAATCAGCCATACCTAAGATGAATGTCTATGGTTCTACACTGGGAGGATGTCCATGTTTAAACTGTCCAACTGATGCTATGTTGAGAAAAAACAAAACAAAAGCATTGCATTCATTACCTTCTTCCATTTTTGTATGAGACACAAGTGTTCTGCACAAGATAAGGATGGTCTCCAATCAGAGGAACCAGTGTTTGTCTTTAGCACCTAGCATATATCCTGGAGGCTGCTGGGAGCAATGCTTGCTGATGTTCCCATAAGGACCCATAATTTCAGATGCCTTATGTAATGGCAGGATTCTCTAACAGCCTGGAAATCATCAACAATATTCACTTGCCTTCTGTGGCACCTACAGGCATGAAAAAAATCTAGGAAGATGAAAAACATTTCCACTACATGACCATTCAGCTGGTGTCATTGCCAGGGACGTCATAACTAATGTAAGGGCCAAACACCAAGGGTCCAACCAGGTTGCTTGTAATTTTCCAGTTTTATAAACTCAGTCACTTTCTGAACAAATTTCAATTAAGTTGGCGCAGTTTCACAGCTATAATACACAATAGATAAAGCCATTCAGCATAAGAGGATTCAAGACAAAAGTGTGAAAGATGTCATCGGTTTTTTTCTTGTTTTGTTTTTGCTTTTTTCCATTTGGACTTTTATTTTTTCAGAGAAGTTTAAGGTTCACAGCAAAATTGAGTGGAAGGTATGAGATTTCCATCTAACCCTGCCCCACACATGCAGAGCCTTCCCCATTCTCAATACCCCCACCAGAGTGGTACGTTTACTGCAATTGATAAACCTACATGGACTTGTCACACTCACTTAACCCACAGTTTACATTATAGTTCACTCTCAGCATTGTATGTTCCATGGGTTTGGACAAATGTATAAGGACATTTGTATCCATTGTTATGATATCATACAGAGTATTTTAACTGATCTGTGCACTGACTATTCATTTCTTCCCACCACCCAAACTCTGGCAACTACTGATCTTTTTACTGTCGCTCTAGTTTTGCCTTTTCCAGAATGTCATATAGTTGGAATTGTATAGTATTCATTCATTAAGGACAATCTGAAAAGGCAACACACATATACAGATTTAAGGGTCCTCCATGTTTTTGGTGCTTGATAGCTCATTTACTTTCAGTGCTAAATAATTCATTTCCTGGATCTACCACAATTTATTTATCCATTCACCTCCTGAAGGGCATCTAGGTTGCTTTTAATTTTTGGCAATTATGGATAAAGCTGCTGTAAGTGTCCATGTGCAGTTTTTTTGTGTACACATAAGTTTTCAACTCCTTTGGGTAAATACTAAAGAGTGCAAATGCTGGAGTGTATGATAAGAGTATGTTTCATTTTGTAATAAACTGGTAAACTGTCTTTCAAAGTAGCTGTACCCTTTTGCATTCCCACAGGAGCAATGAATAAGAGTTCCTGTTTCTTCACGTCCTCACAAGCATTTGGTAATCATCAGCATTCCAAATTTTGGCCATTCTAATAGGTGTATAGTGAAATCCCATTGTTGTTTTAATTTGTATCTCCCTGATGACATAAAATGTGGGGCATCTTTTCATATGTTTATTTGCCATCTGTACATCTTCTTTGGTATGGTTTCTGTTAAGCCTTCAACCCATTTTTAAATTAGGTTATTTGTTTTCTTATTGTAAGTTTTGAGAGTTATGTATTTTGGATAACAGTCCTTTATAAGATGTCTTTTGCAAATATTTTCACCCAGTCTGTGGCTTGTCTTTTCATTCTCTTGACATTGTCTTTCACAGAGCAAAAGTTTTTAATTTTAATGAAGTCCAGTTTACCCATTATTTCTTTCATGGATCATGCCTTTGATGTTGTTTCTAAAAAGTCATCAACATACCCAGGATCGTCTAGCTTTTCTCCTGTTATCTTCAAGGAGTTTTATAGTTTAATATTTTACCTTTAGGGTTATGATCTGAGTTACTTTTTGTGAAAGGTGTAAGGTGTATGTCTAGATTCATTTTTTGCATCTGGATGTCCAGTTGTTCCAGCAGCATTTATTGAAAAGACTATCTCTGCTCCATTGTATTGTCTTCGCTCCTTTGTCAAAGATCAGTTCACTATATTTTTGTGGATCTATTTCTGGGTTCTCTATTCTGTTCTACTGATCTTTTTGTCACTTATCACCAATACCACACTCTCTCAATTGTTGTAGCTTTATAGTAAGTCTTGAAGTCAAGCAGTATCAGTCTTCTAACTTTATTCTTCTCTTTCAGTACTATGCTCCTCTTTCAACTCTTCACTGGTTTTATTTTATTTTTGTATGTCTATTGGAAAAGTTCAGAACACCATTTAACTCTGAGGCTAGAATACAGTGTCCAAAATTAAGGAAGAATGTCAAGGACAATAATCCTGCTGTATTATGGATATTTCATCTGAAGGATAGCTTAGCTTTAGAAATAAATAACAAGCTAGGCATGATACATGAATACATTTATTGACAATATTCAGAAGATGGTTAAGTGGTCTTGACAGAGAAAAATCAAAGATGCTTATAAAAATTCTCTATCCAGATGATATGAAATATTCTCAGTATCAAATATTTTGTTCAGTTTTCTCTCAATTTCCAGACATTGCCAATGTGCGTTGTTGATTCTGTCTTCTCAGTAATCTTCAAATGTCAATGAAGATCAGAATAATGTAAGCTTTTCACACCAGAATCATATGCTCCAAAGGTGAAACCAGAGTATCTCCATATTGAAGGCTTCACCTTATTTATTATGCTGTTTACATTTTTTAATATAACTGCTTAATTTTGATCTATTTGACCTGTCTTGAAATAAGAGTGATAGAGTAAAGTCCCCTATTATCAGTAGGTTTCCATCCAAACCCTTGCATCTCCTTGTGGTGCTTGCAGTTTTTGATGCATTGGTATTTATGACTGACTGTTTTACCTCGCTTGTGGAATGTAGCTTTTAACATTACAAAGTGTCTTTTTTTATCCTAATTTAATGCTTTTTTGCCTTAATGCTTTTTGTTGTCAGAATTACAGCTCTTGTTTTCTTACTGTCTTTTTGCCTGGTAAATCTTTGTCCACACTCTTTTGTGTTAGCCTTTCAAACCTGTGAATTTTAAGTGGTTCTTAATGACACTAATGTAATTACTCATGTGCTTTATTTTACATTACATGTACAGCCGTCTCAGATTCAGTTTCAAAACTACCACCAATGAAATGATTACTGTATATCTCACTAAGGTTGTACAGTCAAATTACTAGGTTTTAAAGTCAGTTGGAATAAATAGATCCTTGTCATGTGATTACATCACCTAGATAGGTTCATTTGTTTCATTTTCCTTTCACTTTTAGAGATTACTTTTTAAAATTACATAACATATTTATGTTTCCAAATCAAAGCTGCAAAACAACATTTATTCAAAGAAGTCTGGTTTCTCTTCCTGATGCCTTTCATCTAGCCCTTCCCTCCCACATTTGTAATCACTTATTATCTTATAGTTCATCCCTTAAATGTTTATTTGTACTCTAATAATATATATGTACATATATATAGATAAAGATATATTCATATAACAGCCCCTTTCTTAAATAAATGGTAGCATACATTTTTTTCTCAACTTTTTTCTCATTATATATCCTAGAAATCACTTCATAATAGTATATGGAAATAAACCTCACTCCTTTATACAGTAAGCAATTCTTCTAAGAACTCACTCAACATCCTTCCCTTAATAGCATTTGGGTGATGATACTGTGCAATTCCATTGTTTGTCATACATTTTTTTCTGGACCCTTAATTTTTTGGGGTCAGTCTTACAGTCATACGAGATCCACTGACTCACCAGGGCCAGGATAATATTCATGGTTCTTAGGAGATCTATCATAATCCCTGACATTATAGGGTAGTATTCATTATCTCATTTTTCTATTTTTCACTGATGATATCTAATTGTCCAATCGATAGTCCAAAATTCTGTCCATGTGTCTCTTTCTTGTCCTCTCCATGAGACAATAAGGAACATTTCAGGGAGAGTCCCAGTGCATGGATCACACTGATCCCCCAAGTAGCTATGAAAACTAGTTTAAAAACTGAACTCTGACAGACTATAAAATAAGCCACAGTTTTCAGTAGGATTTTTTTAAAATAACATTTTGTAGTCTTAACTCCTTGGCAAATACAAGAGATGTAGGGAATACTCGGCAAAAAGATAATGGCTACTGAGTTTCAGGTTGATAATTTTGTATTTGGGAAGCACAGAGAAAAATTAAGAGCTATGAACCCAAAGATGCAAAGTTTTTCTCTCCCTTGAGCTTAGTAAGCTACCTTGCTTTTATAGAATGACACTTCCAGCACATCATGATCTGAGCTAAAAGGTCCACTAGTCAAACAGCTATAAAAGATTTTGCTTTAGTCAGCTCCAAGAGAGAACTGGTGATCCTTTCTCTGGGCACCAAAATTTTTTTTATCCGTACTGCTTAATGGGGCACTAACTCATAAAATTTCTGGCAGCTTACTGCTTTCATGTATATGTGTCCTCTCTCTTCAATGGGATTGTTTCTTATAGTTCTATACCTATCAGAGGTCTTAGCACAATGCTGAAAACATAAACACTTGCTGAACTACATTGAAGTGGATAATATACTTTGAAAACTCTATCTTCAAAAAAGAAGAAATAATTTTGTCTTCCCAAGATTCTTCCTGAGAAACGGGATGAAACATTCTTTTCAGATTTTATTCTATCCTTCCTAAGAACTTTGATAGGGGTTTTCTGGTTTCCCTACTCCAAATGGATATTTGTATTTCTGCTTTTGTTTTTGACTTGGTATTTCTGATTTTGTTTTTGTTTTTTCCACATTAAAAAGCCTATATTCTTAAATGTCTAATACTTTCTATTGAACATCATGATTAAACAGTCTATTCATAATTTTAAAAGTGAATTCTTTTAATCATAGGTTGGTTTCATCTAAATCAGGACATACTAAAAATGCCATAGCTGTTGTTTAATATTGTCATAAAAGAAAACATAATAAATATTTTTCCAAGGCTATTTTACCTTTATTAGTTAGAAATTCTTTCCTGAATATGTCTTTTATTTCTTTTGTTACAATGTAGGCTATTTATTCTCTTCTCAGAGAAAATGGAGCATTATGGACTTATGTTTCTGAATATCTTATTTTCCCAAGTGGGTATTAAGCTTTTATACATTTTTAAATTTTGTATAGTATCTTTACCTTTTTAGTGATGATAGCTCTAAAAAAAATCTTTCAAAAAGGGAAAAATCTGCCTAGTCATATATATATTCCTAGTTGAGGTTTAGAGATGTAGAGAATTGGAAAGAGTGTTACTCTCACCTTTACAACAAAGAAAAATTGGACAAGCTGTAAATTAATGATTTTTCTTGAGAACTAGGTTTCAGGGTAAAAAAACGAATTCAAAATCTTGCGAGAGACAGGATTCTGCAAGGAAAAACAGGACCCAAATATTCGCCTATCTGGAGCAAAACCCAGTAGATCTCATATAAGTCAGTAAAATAATTCACCTAGAAATTCTCAACAAATTGCTAAAGGTCAGGTATAAATTATCGTAAGAGTTTGTACCTTATAGACTTTCCTCCAGGAACCCCACCTGGCAGGGTAGATTAGGGAGAACACTAAGAAATATTCCTTTCTGGTGCTGGCTAGGAGGAGAGACAGCAGTCACTGCTGAAACTCTGCCCAGGCTAACTGTCCCTACTTTCTTTTGGAAAAGATTCAATCTGCTGAGGGAAGAGCAACAAAAGAGTCACCTAGGGCACCAGTGGAATCCCACTGAAATGGAGGCAGAGAAACCTGAAGAAAATAAACCTCTGACCCTAGGGGAAGAACAGGAATACAAGCTAGACCCACTAAATCTGGGAAGGAGCAGGATCACAGGCCCAAGTTCACAGTGTTTGGCTGAGTGTTAATCAGAACATCAGATAACATACTTCTCCCTCACTCTCTCATCATCACATTAGTGAGTGTTCAGTAAAAATAACAGTGAAATACAGCTGGGAGAGCTGCAACAGAGAGATCAGAAGGGCCAAATCCAGACAGGGAGACTAAAATCAACTGCGAGCAAGCACCGAGGAAAGCTGGCAAATTAGGCTACATCCAAACAAAGGAAAGGAATATGAAGACTATAATACACTAAGTATAACCATAGCAACAACAGATGTTAATCCCAGCCCAACTACTGATTACATTAATATAGACTCCTACTAAATGCTGAACAGAGGAAGGTGTCCTTATCCCCAAGCATAAATAATTGACCTCAGTAAATTCTATTCTATTAAACATATGCAACTCCCATCAAAAAATTACAAGGCATGGGAATAGTCAAGAAAACTATAACCCAAAAAGACAAAACAATAATCAAAACCAGATTCAGATATGACACAGATGTTGAAATTATTAGACAAGGAATTTAACCTAACAAATATGTTAACATCTCTAATGGAAGATGCAGACAACATACAAGATGAGATAGAACAATTAGCACTATAAGAAATAACTAAATTCTAGAAATCAAAAACATAGTAACAGAAATGAAAAATCCCTTTGACAACTTCATTAGTAGATTCAATATAGCCAATGGAGGGAAAAAAAAACAATAATGAATTTTGGATAGGGTAATGGAGACACAAAGGCAAAAAAAAAATGGAAAAAATAGAGCATCCAACAGCTGGACAATGTCAAATAGTCATAGATGCACAATTGGAATCCCAGAAAGAGAAGAAAGAGAACAGGGCCTGAGAGATATTTCAAAAGTTAATAGCTAAATTTTTCAAAATTAGATGCAGAAGCTAAATCACAGATTGAAAAAGCTCACTGAGCAGGGTAAATACTAAAACATACAATCAAACCCACACACTCACACACAAAGACACCATACTTAGGCACATAATATTCAAAGAGCTATAAATCAATGATAAAAAGCAAAATCTTGAAGGCAGCCAGAGATAAAAGACACATTGTTGACAGTAGAAAGGATAAGAATTACAGCAGATTTCTTGTCATAATATATGCAAGCAAGCAGACAATGGAGCAGCATCTTGCTAAAAGAAATTATCCTGGTTGGTAATCAAGATTCCTATACCCAGTGAAAATATTTAAAAATGGAGAAATAAAGACTTTCTCAGACAAGAAGAACTGAGTGAATTCATCGCTAACAGACATACTCAACAAGCAATGTTGAAGGGAGTCTTTCAAACTGAAGGATTATGACATAGGCTAGAAACTTTGATCTACACAGAGAAATGAAGAATGTCAGAAAAAGAATAAAGGTAAAACAAAATGTTATTTTTCTCTTATGTTTAATTCTTTAAAAGATAACTCACTATGTTTAAGGCAAAATCAGTAGTTATTATATGTTGTATTTTTACATATATTCAAAAGTGAAATGTATGATAACTATGGTACAAGAGATGGGAGGTAGAAATTAGGACTATTCTGTCCTAAGATCCTTACATTCCATGTGAACTGATACAATATTATTTATACTCAGATTAATTTAAAATGGATATTATAGGACATGGGACAACCACTAAGAAGTTAAAAAAAATAGTATGAATAATGTCTATAGTGGAATTAAAACTATTCATTTTAAAAGTTCAATTTAATCCAGAAAAGGGGATAAAAGGAAAGAACAAATTGAATACAAAACTAGCATGATGGCAGATTTTATTCCAATCATATAATCACTTCAAATATGAATGGTCTAAGTTAAAAGACAGAAATTACCAAGTAGAATAAAGAAGCAAGACTGGATGATATGCTGTCTACAAGAAACTCATTTTAATTAGAAAGATATATACATTATAAATATCTATAAATTTAACTAAAAAATTTTTGGCATGGTACCTGGCAAAGAATATCTCAACAAATGCTTTTGAATAAATACATTTGGGATATATTTGAAAAATGTGAAATTTCTTTCTTTTTTTTAAAACTAAGTTATTACCAAATTTATAAAGTGTTAAAATCACTTTATAGCCTTCCGATATTTTACTTTTATATTACAGTAGCAAATAATATCACCAAGGTCTTCCTGAATTTCATTAAAAAAACATTTTCCTAATCAACAATATAACCTCAAAGTACGTAGAGACATTTATTTTCATAACCCTATTATTTATAGATTTTGCTAATGTAGGGAAAACCAAACCCAAAACATGCCAAAAAAATAATTGTATGTAAAATGTTAATCACTTTTGCTATCATAGATCTATAGAAGAGATATACAAAATATTGTACACCTAAGGTTGTATATGTTAAGAGTAGATGAGGGTAAAAATAGGAGATAATATAGATATCCAAGTATATGTGATATTGTCAAGCCAGGATAAGCACAATTTTATAATTTACTTCCTTAAATGACAACCAGAATGATGAAGAATTTTTCATATACATATATATACATATATATATGAAATAATCATATATATATGATTAAAATATTCAAGAAATAAACCACTTTAAATCCATGCAACTCAACACACAGTAAGAAATCCAATGCGCCCAAAATAAATCATGTGAGCATGATGACCTTTTTCCTCTGTTGTCTTATGCCTGAAAGTTGATGGAGCTGTAAGCCCAATCTATTAATTGGCCTAATCTGCATGATATAATTTGTGTTTTGATAACCGAATTACAGGAAACAGAACCACAATGCTAAAGAAATGCAGTGAGTTTAGTTGCCTCTTAAAAATCACCACAACACAATATTATACAATAAAAACCACAAGATTTATGGAAGAAATGAGGTTGGGGAACAACACTTGCAAACTCTGTAAGTGACATAAAAAAAGACAGGAACATAATAATGAGCAAGTTTTATACATGTTGATAGTTAAGAAATACATAAATACTACAATAAATGTGTGAGTAACCTTGAAAAGACATGAAATTTACTTGTGGAAGAAGTGTTAGGAATTGCAGCCTGTGAGTTATTGTCAAGTAGTGGGAAAAGTGTTATGGGAAACTGGAAGGAAACTATTAATATCAGATGTGGATAGATGTGAGCTACAATGAAGGCAGTGTGCTGGTAGTTGATAGTTGCATGATGCGTGTGTGTGTGTGTGGTTTCTATACTCACATACCTGGTGCAGCTAGGTAGAGTTTTCTCCATTAACCTAGTGTTCCTTGTGAATGAAAAGAAAATGTACATAATAAGCAAATGTGAAAGTCCAATTATACTTAAATTATTCCTTAATATATCAATCACACTGAAACAAATTCACATTTTCAAAACTAGTGTTATAGCCCAACTCATTATACTTCATTTCTATCTTAGCATTTGTTTTTACATCTATTTCTTATCCTAATTTTTAGTCTCAAAGATTATGAAGAGGTGCCCTCCTTTAGCAAACCTATTCCTCCAACTCTACTCTTGATAGTAGTAAAATCAATGAATCCCTTTGTCTTCTAAGGAATCTGACTCTAACACTTATGCCATCTCTCTCAGCAATTTTATGTGCAACAATGTCTGTCCATTACCATCTTCTCCTCCCAACTCAAAAATGGACCATTTTTTAGTCCTTGGAGAGTCCTGCTGTTGTGTCCTCTATCAAACCAATGGTTTCTCTCTTCAATTAATAAACTTGAGGGCAAAATGGCTCCATATCTAAGCCACTGTTTCTCTCCATAGCATTATAGACTCTTTCATTCCCTATAATGTTGCTCAATAAGACCAGTACAACAGCTCTGTTGAAAGACACTAACATCCTCCTTGTTGGCAAATCCATCCATCCTCTTCCCATTTTCATCTTCCTTTCTTTGAAGCATCTAATTGTTGGTCCCTGTTCTAGTTTCCTAGGACTGCCATAACAAAGTACCACAAACTGGGTGGCTCAAAACACCACAAGTATGTCCTCTCACCATTGTGGAGGCTAGACATCTGAAATCAAGGTATTGGCAAGGCTAGGCTCCCTCTGAGACTGGACAGAGTCCTTCCTCGCCTCTTTCTTCCTCTTAGCTTCCCTGGTATCCCTACAGCTGCATCTCTCCAGTCTGCCTGTCATCTGTTCTCCCATGTGTCTCCTCTCCTCTTTTATCAGTCATATTGGATCAAGGGCTGGCCCTCCTCCAGGATGACCTCATGTTAACTTGCATCGTAATTACTTCAGCAAAGACCCTATTTCCAAATAAGGTCACATTCACAGATACCCAGGATCTCAACATTTTGGGGGGAAACACACCCATAAAGTCACCTATTCCTTCTTGAAACTCGTTTGTCCATTTTCTCTCCATATACAATAAAAATATTTTTAAATTTCTGATTTGCTATTATGTGTCCTCCTCCTCTGTGCTAAACATTTCACGTTGACTTTGTGTATCCCACATAATACACACAACTGTCTTAAATAGGTGCGATTGTTATTGCCCATTTTACAGAACATAAAACTTTGAGCAACTGCTCACAAATACACAGCTGGTCAAAAAGCTAGGATTTAAATGTAGGAGATCTGACACCAGCACCCACACATGTAACTGCAATCACCTGCCCAATAATTCCTTCACCAGCAACCCAGGATAACAACTGATGAGATAGTTAGGACCTCACTGCTTATCCCAGAAAACATGGCTTATGTAGAGTTATGGGAGAAGATCCCAGAGTGTAAGAGATTTAGCAGAGAGTGGGAAAAGATAGAGGTGAAGCCACAGGGGTAAACTAGGACTTCAAAAGAATTGCAAAGAGGGGAAGAAGAAAAGTCAGTAATTTAAGAGTAGAGCAAGGGTCATTTTTAGAAAAGAGAAGACATAAGTATGTTGGTAGACTGAAGGCAAGTTATTAGAGCCATCATAAAGAGGTAAGAAAGAATATAAGAGGAAGGCTGATGGAACATAACCTTAAAAGATGGACAAGGATGTGATCAAGACTGCAAATACAGGTGTTGGTTTTGAAAAGAAGAGACACCATTTCACCAGTTAAAGAGAGAAGGGTTAGAGAAAGGTATTTTTGCTTTGTTTCAGCTTTACTAAATATCCAACATCCAGCTCAGAGGAAATATCAGTAAAAACCCTTTCTCTTTTCTTTCCACAAAGGTTTCTGGCTTCTTAAGGAGTGGGTCATCCATATTCTTTCAGTAATCCTCCAATAAATAAAAAACGGTTGCTCTCTGAGGCCAGTAATCATTTGTTTTAGTATTTAGCCCTTCTGAGAAAAACAGTCCTTCTGAAAAGTGTTTATCCATTTTCTGTAATTTATTCTGTCTTGAGGTTTTGGTTTCTATAGTTTATCCTGCATTTAAGCAGAGCAACTTCACTGGCTTTTCTCAATAAGAATTCATATTTGAAATTTTGGTGGTTCAAATGTAGAGGTCATTAAAAAGTACTTCAACTTCTGCGACTGAGAAAAAAGATTAAGTAGAACTGTCCCTGGGATCTGCCATCTACAGGAAGGACAACCGTGAGCAGGGCGGTGCACAGCCTAAGTCCTAAACTGCCAAGTGGAGTCAGTGTGAAATCTGACCGAACTCTAAGCTTCAAGTCCACCAAAGAAAGAGAGAGAGGAGAGAAGGAGATAAGGAAGGTGGATGGAGAGGAGGAAGAGAGAAGGAAAAGAAACATGTAGAAAAGAAAGACATACAAAGTTGTGCCGAAATCAAATGATATGCTGGCATCCGTTTAGCTAGTGGCTTGTAATTTGTAGATCCACATGGACATCTAACTTTATAAACACTGAAACGCCTAAGATAAATGTTCCTGCTGTTACATGTGCACTCATGGCCTTGCTCCAGCCCTGCCAACTTAGTCTTGGCTCCGTTTCTTCCTCCTACTCCAGCCTCCAGACACGTTTCTGCACAGAACCCCACCCCCGCCGCCCCGTGCCAGCAACAGCCACCTACCAACCAGCTGCCACACTGCCTCCCGGCCCTCATTCATCTGAAGAATTATCTTCAATCCCACCCCAGCAGGAAGACTACCCCAATATGTGGGCAGGGTGACAAGAGTTAGCCTCAGGAGCATGAAGACAAGAATGTTTCATTCTTTATACAAAGCATTTTACTTTTTAACCCTTTCAACCTATACAATAACATTATAAGGTATTATTGTACCCATTTTACAAGGGAGGAAATTAATGTTTAGAAATGTTAAGTGTTTTATTCATATAACTTTAGATCATAAAGGTCAGAGTTGGAACTCAAATATAGGTCTTCTAAGTCCTGCTGATATAAATTGCTCTTAAAAAGACAAAATGTATTATGCATTCTATTCTAGGAACAAAAGGGACATTCAAATGATTGTGCAAGTACCCTATGAGCTTATAATAAATATTAAACCTATTCATCTACAAAATTAATTGACTCCATGCAATAGCAAACTAGAAGCAGGAAACTACCTTCTAGGAGTAAATGGCTTAGCCAACTAACTTTGCCCAAGCAATAGAGAGTACTATTTAATGTTTCAATTTGCAGAAATGAAATAAAAAGTTCAAATCTCTGGGCAGGTTTATAAGTAAATAATAACCATATAAGAAACATGGGATGCCCTATATGACACCCTCAAGGTGCAAATAAATGATCACAAGGGAAATTCAACAACAACCCAAGAGAAAGCAACAAATATTAAACAAATTTCAGCTAAGTTATTTTCATTAAACTTTCATGCTTTCGAAAGATATACATGAGTCTCTGGTCTATGTCAATCAATGGATAAGATTCAGGAGTGAGCAACTGCATGAGCTCTAGGCCCTGTGGTCTAGGAAATCCTCTCTGCCTATGCTCTTGAAACTTTTTGCTGTAATGGACTCTTTGCTCTGATTCTTGTCTTAGTCATTTTTTGAGGATGTCTCATTTCCTTTAGCCTGGCTCTCAGTGACGTTTTAGGTGTTCCTGGAGGGCTGACTCTGTAATATATGAAGAGTAGCTTCCAAAATTATTACGAAGCCTAACATAACTTTAAAAACTATTCTTTGAAGCTAGAATCCTCTTCTACTCCCTCAGACAAAGAAAAACTGAGAAAATTCATCACTATTAGAAGTACCCAACAAGAAATACTAAAGGGAATCCTTCAGGCTGAATTGAAAGGACACTAAAAGTAATTCAAATCCATATCATCAAGAAAGTTAAAAAACAATCCACAAAATGGGAGAAAACGTTTATAAATCATATATGTAATAAGAGACTCATCCAGAATATATAGAAGTCTTAAATTCATTAGTAAAAAGATAAATAGTGCAATTAAAAATGAGCAAAGGATTTGAATAGACATTTCTCCTATGAAGATATACAAATACCCAATGAGCACATGAAAAGATGTTCAGTGTAATTATTCATTAAGAAAATGCATATCAAAATCACAATAGTACATCAATTCACAACTAGTAGGATGGCTAGAATCAAAAGACAATAACAAATTTCTGTGAGAAGGGAGAGAATTAGGAACCATCAACACTGCTCTGAGAATGTAAGAATAGTTCAGCCTCTTTGCAAAACAGTTTGGCAGTTCCTCAAAATGTTAAACATAGAGTTGCCATATGATAGAGTTATTTTATTTCTACCTACAAGAAATTATTTGTCCACATAAAAATGTATATATGAATGATGTTCATAGCATTATTCATAATAATTATTTTCATAACTGAAGAAATAATTCAGATGTCTATCAACTGCCAAATGGATAAATAAAATGTCATATATACATGCAATGGAATATTGCTTAGCCATAGTAAATGAAATACTGATTCATGCTACAACATGGATTAACCTGAAAACATTATGTCAAGTTAAAAAAAAATGCCATACACAAAAAGCACTCTATTTTGTACAATTCCATTTATGTGAAATATCCAGAAAAGGCAAATCTTTGGAAATAGAAAGCAAATGACTGGTTTCCTAAGGCTGGGCATGAGGTCAGTAGCTGCTAAAGGGCAGGGCTTTCTTTTTGGAATGATGAAAATGTTCTACGATTAGAGTGTGGTGAGGGTTGTATAGCTAAACATCATGAATTCCGCACTTCAAATGGATGAATGTTGTGGTATGTGAACTATAACTTGATAAAACTCTATGAACAAAAAGGTAAGAAGTGAATATAACTTTCACAAATCCACAGTTACATACTAAAACTTGCTAAGAGGTAGTAAAAAACTTTAAAAAATAATAAACACTATGTATGGCAGACATATATACAATGATCTGGGGGGTTTGTAGTGATGATTCAGTAACAAAATTTATCAGTTGCTTACCATGTTCTGCCAGGCCCTGTGCTATAAATGACACACGTTTACAAAATACTTTGTCAGAATGGATCAAGAGTAATCCCATTTCTTGGACTTTGTCATAATGAAATTAGGTGGCTTTGGTTAGAAAAAAGATGAAACTAAGGTAAAAAATATGTTCATTAAAGCAGTACTTATAATAGTAAAATCTAGAAGCCATTTAAATGTTCAACAATAGCAAAGAGTTTCATTTATGAAATGGTAAATTTCATATACTCAATATTAAATCAATACAAATCATAATTAGGAAGTCTACATAGCTCCTTGCATAAATAAGGGGCTACACAATTGCTTATGCACTACAGTATTAATAGCAAACATGTATTGAGCATTTCAGGCACAGCACTGCACACTTTATATGGATTAATTCATTTAATCCTCATGATACCCCTTCAGATAAGGGTTAGTGAGGCACATAGAAGTTATGTGACTTGTCGAGGGCACCACGCTAATAAGAGTTGAAGTCAGTGTTTCACACTCAGCCACATGACTCCTTAGACCATGTCTCAGCTAGGCTGCTCCACCATCCAGTCCTAGCACCAGACTCCATAGATATGGACAAGGACTAGAAAAGATATTCCAAAATGGAAATATTTCCTTGGGGGCAGGATTAGGAGTAAATTTTTCCATTCTAATTGTTAAGTTTTCTAAAGTTCATATACTTTGCTGCCTTTGTACAAATAGACATGGGGAAGAAACAAGAATCTTATATTCCTATTCTTTCCCAACTCCCTTAGGATCAAAGATTTCCTGTTTTTACCCAAGAAAATGTAATGCAAATGCAATACCAAAAGAAACAAACAATTCTCTATTCTGTCTCAGGGAATATATATCATAATATATCTTAGCAAACAAGTAATAGCATATCAGTTTTACCTTGAATGTATCTTCAGTGTTTGGGTTAAACAGCTGGTGTTTCCCAGATCCCAAAATAATAGGACCTAAACATCCTGCTTCTCCATAGACATAAAGGGATACTGTTGCCGTGGTGCCAGCATTTTCAAGATCCCCAGTGACTACAGTCACTTTCCAATCTCCTTCTGCAAGGGAAAAAGGAAATCAGTGTGAAATTGTGGAGGAAAACCATATTAATATTAGGAAATGAAGAGTTCTACTTAATCTACTTAGTTCTGAAATGAGTAATTTGTGAAATGGAAGTATTAAAGTAACTGCTAATCATGGGCTCCCCTTTGGAAGCTAGCATGTGGAAAAGTTCTGGATATATTATAGCACTTTAATTACAAAGCAAATAAGCCATAAGCTTTTCAGGATAGCACATAGTTTGGGCAAAAATGCTGAGTGGGAGGCATTTAGGTATTAAGTGTTTGGCTGGAAAAATTAGAGTTTATTTAGGCATCACTGTCAAATGTTTAGGTGAGGATGATGCAGGCATACCTGCCTCAAAAGCATTTTCTGCACTAGGGAATAGCTTTGTCCAGCTGTGGCTAGGAACACAGTTGGGTGATCCTAGTAGGATCATGGTAAGGATGCAAAAGACCTAAAAACAAAGCAAAAAGAGCTAACCATTTCCCCCCCGCCAAAAAACCCTGCTGGAATCCCTAAGGGCTGGAATGCACCAACACGTAAGGAGTAAAATGTGTATGTAGGGCCTTGTGAGAGAGAAGCTGAAGAAAAGATGCATTAGAAATAGGGAAAGGCCAGTCCCGTAAGCAGATCGCATCATCGCGCTCCTGCTCCGGGTGATGCTGGAAGCCCAGGAAGGTTAAGACAAACGGAGCATGACAGAAAATGTCTTTTTAAAGATCTGACTTGTTTGTGATTGGTTTAGTTGGGAAGACAAACTGAAACAATATTTATTTTATCATTTTGTGCACTTTGGCAAACTACACCACCAATCCTGACGCCATGAAAGCCCTCCCACTGGGCCCAGCTGGAGTCCCACGCACTATGGAAGCACTGGCCCAAGGAGGCTGTGCAGGGCGAGCACCTCCCTCCACTCGTCCCAGGTTATCCCCGGGTTGCAGAGGCAATCTGAAGATGGCTTTATTGTTATTTTCAAAGCCTCCATAAACACATTCTGCCTTATGAGTATTTATTACATTTTCATAATGCAAGACGCACCACAGTACCTGTCCCCCAAGTTCTTATTAACTCCTCCTTGGATGTTATTTTCCTTGTTAATACATAATGCTGCTCTCTCCATTCCCCACCATCAGTATATCCTTAAAGTGCATTTGAATATCTCTAATTGGTTGAATAAAACTTGCATCAAGTAAATTTTGCATAATGTTGCATTTGATAATAAGGAGGGGCCTTAAGCATCCCTACCAAAATGCCGAAGGAGGCACAGAACTCACGGGCGACGAAGGGGAGCACATCCCTACTTCCACCCTGTAGCGAGTTGGCTTTGAGCAATTTCATTTCATGTAGGAAAATGGGAAACATGCAAATTTCAAACTATAATCCCACTGAGAGTCCTATCATTATACTAATTCTTAAAGAAAGGCTTTCACATGCACTTTGATGCATAATTCAAGAAGTTAAAGAATCTCTTCCCTTTCTTTATTATGTCTTCTTTCCTTATCTCATCCTTATCTCCTTCTCCTGCCTTAGGGACCTGCCCTAGCATTTCTGTGTCATGCTATCATGGGGAGAGGGACAGGAATGAGTTTGCACGTGGGCTTGGATCCTGTTTTCTAAGCAACAAATAGCAATGAGCCATCGATTTATATAAGACTCCCAATTTCTGCCCTTTCGGAATTATGTCTCCAGGCATGCACCCACTAGTCTCTAAGTACCAGGTTTATTTAAAATACGCAACCTGGACAGACCGGGCATATCCTGCTATGTCAGATTGCATTATGTAAAGATGTCCTCACTGATATCACCCAACCCACCTGTTCTTTTGCAATGTGACTATTTCACTGCTTTATTAAGAGGTGGAGTCTATTTCCCCTCCCTTTGAGTCTGGGCAGCCCTTGACCAACAAATGCAGCAAAAGTGACATTCTGGGGCTCTGGAGTCTAAGATTGGCCTGCCTCTGTTAGAATACTCTCTTCTGGACACTCCCTCTCAAACCCCAGGAGCTGTGCTGTGACAACCCAGGGCACGTGGAAAGGCCTCATGTAGTTGAGTTTCCCATCTCCTCTGCTGGCAGAATGGGTGAGCCATTGTGGAAATCACTAGCCATGTCTTCAGATGTCTGCAGCTGCAGTTCTACCTGATTAAAGTCACAAGAGGATCCAGGCAAAAATCACCCAGCTGAGACATGTCAACCCACTGAAAGGGGAAACAAAATAATAAATTATTGTTTAGAGCCACTAAGTTTAGGGGCAGTTTCTTGTGCAGCAATAGAAAGCTGCAACAGCTGCTCAAAGCATTTCACAGATAAGAGCTCTCTATTCTCTTTACTTATAAATACCATCAGTGTTTTTTACCAGATCTTTCTATTAGCATGTATGCCAGGGGGTTTGACTGAGACATCTATTTCATATCCCAGGTAAACAAAAACCTAGATTGTGGGCCTGCTGTTAACTTTTCCTTTCCAAAGTTTTCTTATTAATTGTAGGTTTATTTTCAGGAAGACACAAGTGAAAATATTTTGGTGAACAAAGTCCCTATAGCTAGTGAAGTTCAGTAGCCCTTCCTTAGGTTTTAGCATCTTAACTTTACCTTATTCTGTGCATTCTGTTACAGGGGCTACAGGCATTTGACTTTGTAGCTCAGAAAATCGACCCTATTGTTGAATATAGCAACATCTGTGTCTGGACACATTTTCAGTTCCTTAGCAACTACCCACTGAATACTCAAAGAAATGTAGGGAAGATGCATGTAAATTAAGCTCTTTCCATGTAATTGTTAGTTCAATATACCAAGGAAAAATATTCTCAAAGTTGCCTGCCTTAAGTCACCACAATGCACAGTAAAAGCTATGGGACAGGCATGCTTTGCCTGATGACGCACCAGCCAGCAAGCACATTCCCAGTGACTCTCACCTCAGCAGAGCAAGGCACAGCAAGATGCAGCAAGAGTGACAAGACCGAAGGCACCCCTGCAGACTGCAACCTCCCACTGCTCTGATTGCAATCAGGGCTAGACTGGGACAGCCAACAAACAATTCCACTATGCATGGAATGTTTGCTCAGCTCTAGTGGGCAGAGAGGTTGAGCATGGTGGCAGAGAAAGATGGAGGACTGCCAGCTACTCAGAGGAGAAAGACCTCAAGTCAACCAGCTCAGCCCCCTTCCCCAGAGCCCTGTGAGGGTCCCTCAGGCTATAGATGGTTAATCCAAAAATGCCTTCCCTCCATATTCCCTTTACTTCTTGAGAGAGGTCAGTGTAAATAAGACTTTCTCCCTCTTTACATCCATGGCGATATTTTAACATTAGCTATAAATTGGCATGTCTGCCAAATGCGTCATTCAACTGTGTTCATGATACTGATACACGCTGCCCCCAGAACCCCTGCAGGGCAGCCTCTGGTCTCACTGAAGTTCCTCTCCACAGCCACTTGCCCTGAACCATCCTTCAGTTATCCTGAGGGCCCCTTCACACCTCCAGGACTTTGCTTGAAACCCCTTTGTCAGCAGGTGTCTACCTCTACCTCTCTTCTGCTCTCCCAACTACATCTTCATGCTCAGCTCAAAGGTCACAAAGAAGCATTTCCAGACAACCTTCCAGTAACTAGTATGAAATGTTCTCCATGCCCCTGTTGGATCCTGTGCACATTTCAACCTTTACATAGTAAATCTGCCATCTCTCTGTGCTCACGCACCCCCATCTACAAACCCCAGATTGTAAGCCTCTTGAACTGGGTGGTTAAGGTTTGTTTTAATGCCTCTGTATCCCCACTGCCTAGGATACTTGGCACATAGTAGCCTCTTGAAAAACGAATGAGTGAATGATTCATAAATGTTCTGGGATCTGTTAAGAAGTATTTTGAAAAGTAAAATAAAAACTATATGTGGAGGAAGGATATTCAAGGTGTTATTAAGAATGTTTCAGCACAATATAACTATTTCTCATTAAAAAACAAGTCCCTCTAATGATGTGTCATTAGTGTTATTTTTTTTACAAAGGACAAGGACACCATTATTTGCCTCATAATTGGTCTTGTTATTAGAACAAAGATAATAGAAACAATATTGACCTTGTATCACCCAAATTTTGAAGGGTATGTAAATACATTCCAATGAGATTTGGCAACAATACTGTAAACAAGACAAATTATTACTTTATTCTAATTCTTGATAATTTTGTTTCCAAACAATTCTGTGTATAAAAACTCACAAATCCCTCAAAATACAACCTCATAAAAGGATCAGGAGATTTTTTGGATTTTTTTCACTACTTTACAAATATTTTTATTCTTCCAAGAAACAAATATCATCAATCCCATTGTACATGTAAAGCAGAGAAATTATGTGCTACCACAGGAGTTAGGAAATTTTGATGCAGAATTAGAAACAGTCATGCTTCCTAGGATAAAGTGGTTTCAAATAATGCTCTATTTTCTCCTATTGAAATCCAGAAAACCATCATAAAACACTATCAGAAATAAATCTATTATATATTTTTATATTGATATTGGTTTTGCCATTTCTAAGATTCTACCTTTTATTGTTGTGTGATGTGGTAGAGCACACCCCAATTTCCAAGGCTGAATAGGAAGGAACCAGCAATAGAGAGAGCTGATGGCATGTTGCCTGCTGCAGTCCAAATGCCTGTACGATAGCAGTTTGGCCAGATGCTCAGGACCAGCAATACGTTACATTACAAGGGAAAATAAAATCTAAAAATTAACATTGATTAGGTACATAAGATGTACCATGTCCTGTTTAGGTGGTTTATAGATATTAGCTAATCCTTACAGCAACCCTGATAGTTTCTATTATTGTCTCCATTTTATAAGTGATTTCCCCAGGCCATGCAGTAAATGAGTGGTACAGTCAAGATTTAAAATCTCAACTGTGCCAGGATGCTCAGTAGGCCCCATACATGTAGGAGCTTGTCATGTATCATATTAAGGCAGGATGACAATTGTTCAGTGCAATTTACCTTAAAGCTCCTGTATCTGTTTAGTACAGTCAACTCCACTTTGAATGTTGATCCTTGGCAGGGGGAATAGCATGAGAGCTAAATAGGTTCCTGAAGGATGCCCCACGTTCACTGTGACCGTTCTCAACCTGGATTCCAGATTCTCACCAATGGTATTTTCACCTTGTGCTTATTCCAAATTGCCCTCAAGTTTATCCTTCATACTTGCTGCCAAATCTCCTACATGCCCTTCACCTCTAACAATCGCCCACCTTACCTTAGCTAACACAGGAACTTTAACTTGTCTCTCTTTATTTGCTAGCAATTCTCAAGTACTTCTTGCTCCAACCTCCAAGCAATTTACTAGGTATAAAACTCCCTTCAGAATCACATCACATCACATCACTGTGTGCCAGTCATTAGGACAGCAACTCACGATCCTCAATATATTTAGAATTCAAGTCTTTACCTACCGTCTACTGATTCTACTGCTATAGTTATTTATTGCTGTCTAGTAAGCCATCCTAAAACTTAATGACTTAAAACAACAATAACTATTTATTTTGCCAACGAACCCACAATTTACAACAGACTTGGCAGAGAAGGATCATCTCTGCTCCACACAGCATCAGCTGGGGTGGCCCAAGAGCTGACAGAGGCATCTGCTTCCAAGATGGCTCTCAGGTGACTGCCAGGTTGGTGCTGGCTGCTGGCTGGAAGTGCAGCCAGGGCTCAGGACAACAGCCTTGTGCCTCTCCATGTAGACCTCTCCTTGTGCTCTGGGCTTCCTCATAGCCTGGCAGCTGGGTTCCATGGACAAACAGCCTCAGAGAGAGACAGCCAGGCAGATGCAGTGTCACCTTTTATGACCTACTAGAGTTCAGCAGAAATGCTGCAGACTATTAGCCAACACAGACTCAAAGGTCTTCCCAGGCTGATTCCGCCTTATGATGGGGGTTGACAAGATTCTAGAAAAGCACACTGAGCAGGAAATGTTAGTTAGACATTTTTAGCAGATACAGTCCACCATACCTACCTTTCCAGACCTGCCCCTCCCAGTGCTCCTCAGCAACCTTTTCCAAGAGAATCACCATTCTCCAGGCCAGTGATTCTCATTTGGTGATGGTTCCGGGGACATTTTTCCGGTCCTAACTGGTAGGTGAGTGTTATTAGCATCTAGTGGGAAGAGGCCAGGGATCCTATGATGTACTTGACAGTCTTCTACAACATAGAATTATCCAGCCCCAAATGTCACTAGTCTCAAGGCTGAAAAACCTTACCTCAGACTACGTAAGAACCATTTGACTAATTCTATTTCACTACAAACCATACTAGGCTTTCTGTGAATTATTTCTAAACACAAATTGGTTGAGAGTAGGCTCTTCGTGGAGATTTATCTGCATAGATGTTGGGTATTCAGAAGATGCTGAAATCATTGTATTACTGTTTAGTCTCAAATCCATTCCATTCAATTACTCTGTTGAAATACAGGTATCTTGTCTCAGTGAGGGAAAGATGAGAACCTTAATTATGTTTAGCTGAATCTAATAATTAAATTTCAGTTTCTTTCCTAGAACAGACACTATTTGGGGAGTGAGGTCAGTTAAACATGTATAGAAAATAGAATAGAGAGGACAGAGAAAATATTTTAATAATCTTTACCACAGGTAATCCAAGTTGCTAATAATCATGCTACAAAGAGTTGGCATTGCCTGTAAATAAACAAGTGCTCCAAAAATGTTATAGTTCCTCAAGTCAGAAACCCTTGAGAGCATGTAGGAAGCTGAGTCATTTAGAGTGAAGCTGTTTTATATAATGGTGAAGAACTGAATTCCAACACCAGTTCTTTCACTTACTAACTGCTTGACTTAAGACAAGTTTCTGATACTTCTGAGCTAGTTTCCTGGGATGATATTTTTAAAGTCCTCTCACTAGATTCTGAATAAATTGCAAAAATAAAAAACTCCCAAACTTTTTAGTACATTATTTCATTCCCAAGAAAGAAAAACCCCTTATTAAATAATAATAATAATAAACTGAGTGGTGAGTGGTCAGCAATCCAGAAGGCTGGAGTGGTGCCTGGGATAACTGTCAATGCCCCAGTGCAGAAGAGTGGAGGCTGTGGCCCCCAAAGGATGGAGCTGGGCCATGACTCCCAAAGTGATCCAAAAGGAGGTACACCCTTAGTGAGAGGCTGGGCTCCAAATAACTGTCAGCAAAGGAAGCTTAGCAGAGACCCAATTCATCTCTGCAAAGGTTCTGGGTGAAAAAAGATTAATGAGGATAATAACAGTGACAATAATAATCTCCCTTGAGAGTTAAAGACATCTTTTCCTTGAATCTAGAGTAAGCTTGAAAGCTAAATATCTAAAAATAAGTTAGAAAAATAACCCAATGAAATAAATCCAAAGATGTAGACAATATATGCACATATATAAACACACACATTTTTAGTGACTGGGGGCAATTAGAAGAAGTTCCTTTAAAGCAAGAGCAGTACAGACTCTGGAGCCAAACCATTTGGATTCAAGTTCCAAACCTGCTATTTGCCACCTATGTGACTTTAGGAAAGTTGAAATAAAAAGTTATGTGTCCTTTAGTTTTGTTACCTGTTAAGTGGAATACTGATACTTTCTATCTCATGGGTTATTGTGAGAATCTAAAACACTTAGCCCCTACATAGCAAATTTTCTGTGTTCACTATGAATGTTACCATTACTGCTTCTGTTCCACATTGTACTAGGGACCTAGATAGCATCTTAGGATAAGAAAAGGTGTGTCATTTTTCACATATAATATGGCTGCCTTTGCAAATCATTCAAAAAGCATCTTAAGAAAATTATTGGAATTAAATTAATTTAAATGCATTATTATAGAATTAATATAAATATATTAGAATTAAGAGGGTTTATGAAGAAAACAATTCCTGATTCAAAAACTTATATTCACCCCTATGTTTACTGCCACATTATTTACAATAGCTAAGATATGGAAGCAACCAAAGTGCCCGTCAATAGATGAATGGATAAAGAAGATGTGGTATATACACACAATGGAATATTATTCAGCTACAAAAAAGAAAGAAATCCTGCCATTTGCAACAACACAGATGGACCTAGAGGGTATTATTCTAACTGAAATAAGTTGAGAGGAGAAAGATCCCACAATAATTGAAATCAAAGAACAAAATAAAAAATGAACAAAACAGCAATAGACTCAGAAACTGAGAGGTGACTTGTGATTACCAAGGGGTAGGGGTTGGGATGGATAGGTCGAGAGAATGAGAAGGATAAAGGGGAACAAAAATTCTCAATCATAATATAAGTTTATCTGGGGATGGCAGTACAGCATGGAGAATATAGCCAATGATTCTGTAACATCTTCCTATGTTAGCAGATAGTAACTGCACTAATGGGAGTGAGGACTTAGTAATATGAGAAACTATTGAACCACTGTGTTGTATACTTGAAACCAATATAAGCCTGAATATAACTATACTTTAATTTAAAAAAATAGAGTAAGAGGGTTTAGCACAGTGGCTTGTTAAAAGGACATTACATAAAAGGCATGATAATACTTAGAAAATTCAATCCAACAATGTGTAGGAAAAAAATATTATCTCATGACCAAGTTCAGTCTAACTCAGAAATGCAGTTTTACTATGATAAATGATTTAAGCTGTGTGAATTATAAATATTTACATCTATAAGTTTTCAAGGTTTGGAAAACATGTCTTAAATAATCATGGGAATTCATTAAACATTGACCAAAGTGAATGATGGTACATATCTGTAGTTATTGTTAATCACCTCAAAATTAAATTAAATTAACTCAGTTGATTCCTTCTTTTTCTTGTATATCATTAAACTGAAATAGCATTTATTTTCTTCCTACTGAGTTATAGAAGGCATGAATTACATAAATATGCTTCATATATTTTCACAATCTAAAACTCATGTTGCATGCTTTTTATCACTGTTAGCCACAATGTAACACTGCCTCATCAGATTAGACTCCTTCACTTCTCAAGGTTCTTCCCACACCATAAATTAGTTTATTCACATAACTATAAGACTACTAATGTATTTCCAGAATCATACCCCAAGAAATACTCAAGAGCACATTCTTCAGAATTTAAAAATGAAATAAAATAAAGGAGGACTATTCACAGACAAATAATGATAGTTTTCCCTGAACTAAGGTCTGTGATTAGTCCTCACTTGTACTATAAAAAATAAAGAAATTTTAATGAGTCCATAAAAATGAACTAAAAATACAGAAATAGTTATAAGAAAACACTTTATAATAGTTTATTTTAATCAAAATTATACTAATCAAGTACATAACAGACTCCTAGGTAAACACCTTTGCTATATAATACAATTTCATTAAATTTGGTATCACTGACATTGATTACATGGCTAATACTAACAAAGGACTTTTGATGCATATTTAGAATTAGGATGAACATTTTCATCCTTAATTATAATCTTCAGTTGACAACTATTCACTTATATTATTCATATGTACCCATAAAGTTCTGGAATTAATGGATAATTGCTCTACTTCGAATGTCATTTCAAGCTTTATTACTTAAAGGCTTACTATAAGACACAGACCTTTTGAGGTCCCTTAAAATTACTGAGAGATTCTAGAAATTAGTGAAATTAAGTACATTTTAACAGTCTGATACATGTACAGCCTTTCCCCTCACTTAGTTTCAAATTACTGTACACAGTACAAACATTTTTTAAAACATAAAGGTTTGTTAACTTCTTATGCATATTAGTAATCTGAATTTGCCCAACTCATTCAGATTAACTTTAAAATGTAAATATATTACAGGTGATTTGAAGAGGATCTAATATAAAAAGCTAATCTCGGAAGACTTGAAAACTGAGAAACGAATATGCAAAATTAATTCTAAAAAAAGGGCAATAGAAATTAATCATTCAAAAAATCATTATTTACCCCATATATTTAAATTATTGAAAGGAAAATGCATTTGGGGTTAGAGTCGCTTATGTTAATTTCTTTATAAATCAAACTATATTATAATGCCTGTTCCTATATTCATTTTAAATATTTTTCAATAAGTAGTTTAAACTCAATAAGAATACACTAAAAATTGTACAAGGCAGGTAGTCTTGAAACAGAAATAGATTATTACAGATGATTAAAAGATGAAAAGTGGCAACATTTACCATTTGCTTCCTCTTGTATTTTAGGTTGATGATTTATTTGCATTTCTGCAAAAATAAAAGTGAAGTGCAGTTAATAATAGATCTGTCTGATGACATTATAAGTGGGAGAAAAAGAACTGTGAGTTTAACTCCTTAGTAAGTAAAATATCCTTAGATTGAATTTCAATTCACAGTGGGGTGTATAACATTATCAAGACACATCCTTACATATGCTTTATTTTCACTATGAGGAATAACTGTAACTCTGATATGAAGGGTAAACTATTAAAGGGGACATTTTGGGGGCACTGGGGAATGTTCCACAGTGTCTAGTTGTATCAAAATCATCTTGTACTTTCTTCTACTGAAGGTTTCATTAATCCTCACCTTGAAGATAAAGTTCAATTTCTGAATGAATCATGCCCTGAGACATAAAGGGAAGCCATCTGGGGAAAAGAAAGAAAAAAACAGAGAAAACTCATTTTTGTTCTTCTCAATTTTTACAATAAGCTCAAGTCCACATTAATTTTGAACATGAAAAGATAACTATAAAAATAGTTTATAAAGTCAAACACATTCCAATCTACTGTGTACTACTCAACATTGTGGTAAGAATGATATCATACTTGTCATTTGAAAAATAAAATATATAAAATGGCTAAACCTGCCAACCATCTTCCTCTCCTGAGATTTATCAGTCCTCAGCCACTAACACCTGTAAATGCAACTGGAGCCCCAGCAGAGCTCTGACCCTACCATGCTGTAGCAAAGGCAAGGGCAGGTCTAAGACTTTGAGCTTGACCCCTGGGCTAGGCTACAAAGTGTGGCATCCCCACTGACGAGGGAAATTTGTTCCACCATTTTTGTACATCTTTTACGGGGGTCTCTGCCTTTCTTTCACATAGCTTCCATTACTATTCTTTCCAAAGTGTCTTCAAAAAGACATATTACCTTAAAATTTGGTGAAAATATTACTACATGGGAAAATATGATTAGGGTAAGTAATAACTCACTCTGGCAATTTCCCTCTGAACCAGCCGGACTTCTGTGTTAGAAGCTCCTTGTAGCAGAAAAAGCCAAGGCTGAACTCAGAAAGCCTTTACCACTTAGTGGCTTTGGGCTCTTACCCTCCTGAAGCTTAGTTTCCTTGATTAAATTAACTGCTTAACAGAGCTTCTGTGAAGCTGAAATAAAGTCATTAAAATTTTTTATGTACTGTTAAGTGGTACATGAATATTATTATTATTTCATGATAATCATAGCTATGTTATCCCACATTCAAACACACCTCAATTCCTTCCATCCTCTAATCAATAAACACTTAGGAAATGCCTCCTGTGTGTCAGCACTTTGCTAAATGCTGGGAATACAAGAACAAATTGTATCCTGAGACAAGGAGCCTGAGCTGAAGGATATTTCAGTGTGAAAGAAGAAAACTTGTGCAAACATATAAATGTACACAGTGTTATAGGTGGTGTGATAATAGTAGCAGATTTTACAGGAGCAAGAAAGGAGACTGACCAACTGGAATGGCAAGAATCAGGAAGTACAAAGGAACGAAGCACAAACAAATTTCAACAAAGAAGTGATACCTGAGCTGAAGGTGGGGCGGCAACTGGATGTTTCGCAGGCAAACAAGAGGTCAGGAATGGACCCACAGAAAGAGAAACCAGCATTGGCAAAGGTACAGACATGAGATTCCGTGTGGCTGAAGCAGAGCAGCCTGCAGGCAAAGACTCAAGAGAGGGCAGGACTGCACCCCATGTGGGGATTATAGAAGGGGAGGTCATGGGATCTGAGAGTGACAAGGAATTCAGAGGCTTAGCTGTGGACCTACTCCACCATTCTGGCCTTGAAATCACCAGATGATGCTAATAGGAGGAGTATGCATATGAACTGCGAGCTCATACAGCTCTTCTGAGCTGTCAGGATCCCTCATTTCTCCATTTTTCAAAAGCTATAAGAGATCCCGTTTCCTCTGAACACTTCAGTTCAGTGTTCTTTCTCTTCCTCCTCTGGAATCTAATAACACATGCAATTTATTTTATGCATTTATTTTGCCCCTAATTATGCAATCTTGTTTAGTTTTAGTTTATGTATCCCATCTTTGCTGCTGAATTACTGCCACTATAGTTCCTTTATGTGCTGTACCAAAGGAGGTCAGCTTTATGTTTAAGGAAACAGGCTATGGATTTGATGTGGAGTCAGGCTGCCTGGCTTAAACACCAGTTAGTGACCCATGTTCTTGATCCTTTTAAGACTCAATTTCCTCATTTGTAAATTATAGGTAATAATAGCACCTACACAATAGGGAAACAGGATTAGATATATGTAAATTTATCATGGTATCTGACATGTGATTAAATGGTCGATAAATACCAGTTTCTGCATTTTTTCATTGCCAAACATTGTACCTTGTACATAGTTGGTGTTATAGCAAATATATTTTGGGTTATTGCCATTCCCCCACTTTCCAAATGTGTCATAAAAAGGTACATCTTAGATAGTAATGCTTGTACAAAGGATCTGCCTCATCCTAGCTGACTGCACAGAGATGGACACCTGACCCATGCTTAATCAGTGAGATGCTCTTTCTTAATATTTTGACCTAAGAGTTACAGAGACTTGGTCAGATGGCACTGCACATGCAGGCTTCACAGACCTGTGTTGTTAAGGCAAGTTGGTACTTTAGAACCCAAGACTGGCTGCAAGCCAAAGATAAGGGAGAGAAGACGCTTCCAGAAGAAGCTGATCTACAAAGAGAAGAATGGAGATTTTCAATGACGAGACAACTTGAAAATCCAAAGAGAGTGACTGGCTTTCTACTGGTTTTCTAGTTTATAATGTCTAGTTTTATTTCTTAAGATGGGCTCCTTGAGAATTACCTTCAAAGTTGCCCTTCCTAAAATTAGTGTTAGTGAATTTCTCATCCTTGCAAGCAAACCAGCATTTATTGACCAACCAATTGAAATTTTAAGAATCATACTCTAGGTCTTATGTTTTGTTAGTCCATTTATGGAAAGTCTCTTCTATGATTTCTCTCTTTTTTTTCAGAAGTTACTGTACTACAGCAATGCTATGGCACTAAAAGCCACAGAGACTTTTGAGTACTAGGTATCGATTAAAAATAATTCCCTCTAGATTGCTATAAATTCAGATTTTAAACACTTGACTATTAATTCTTAATTCCCCTCAGTGGCCATAATTTCTATGGGATTTAAAAAAAATAGTTTTATAGTGCCATTAGAAATGGCATGAACCATTTCTACTGAACAGAACGGGATAGATTTTAGTTGCTCCAGATGAGAATTATTTGCGGCACGCACATATTTTCTTTTGTATATAAGCCTCTATCTACCTGCCTAGACGTGTGTCCACACCCATCTTTTAACTTCTGTCACGGAATGTGCTGCAAAAGAAACAGAGAACTAGCTAAAGCTAGTCACTGAGAATTGTGAACCATGTTTTTGCATTAGGACATGAACATTGCCCCAAAGCCAGTGAGCAGATGGAAATACTGGAGCAGTATGGCTTAGAGGAGCATGATGATACTAAAAAAATGGAATAAAAAGCAAACAGGAGGGGCTTGCTAGCCCAAAAGCACACCACACATATCATACAGCCACTAGCAAAGCACACTAAATACCCCCAGATCACCAGGGAGACCCCATTCACTGGGCTAACTAGGAAACATAAATACAGAAATAACATAATTTCTCTAGTCTTTTAAGATTAAAGTAGACCACCATAGAATGTGTTTGAGTGATCTTGCCCTAAAACATATGGAGAATTTTTGGTGGAGAAGGACATAGATTAGATTTTGTTGGAATATGTTTTAGATACAGCAACCACTCATTCACATTGAAAATGGCAGAATACTAAATACTTGTAAGAAGATTCTATGTCTCCACCCCCATCCCAGGAAATGAGCAAGACTCATTCCTGCACCTCATTCTGTCAGTTCCCCACCATCACCACTTGTCACTTTCATACCAAGGAATGGCTCCAGCTGACAAAGAAGAGCACAGAAATCTGCAGCAGCACAAACACATGCTCAGAATAGCAAGACATGATTAACAGTGGCCTCTTTCAGGAAAAAAAAATCAGTCAAGTTAAATGATTGCTCACTGTCTCATGATAATTTTTATTATTCTCTTCTTATAAAAATAGTATTTTATATTTCTGTACTTTATCAAAATTTCAGCATCCTTTCTTATATATGTTATTCATCATATTCCCTTATTTTCCAAAAAGGGAAAATAAAACTTTGTGAGTTGAATTATTTTGAACATAAACAAATACATGAACAATTTTTAGTGACACACTTGAGGATATTATAGAATTGTGACAATGACAGTGGATGACATTATATAGTAAGTATCACATGCAGTTAAGGCACTGGAGAATTTTTTTTTAAGTGAAGATGAACTCCTGGTTGGGCAAACAGAGAAAGCCTGTTTATGTTAGAGAAGGAACTCTGTAAAGTTTGGCAACCTCTAAAGTTTCTTCGAGCTCGGGATTCCATTGTGTTTTATTAGTCCCTCCCTCCAACTCTCCTTTCCCCCATCTTGCTACTCCTTCCTTCCTTTTTTTCTTACTTTAAATATCGGCCAAGTCCCTACTTGGTGCAAGAAACTAAGCTAGACAATAAAAACAAATGTATGAGACCCTACCCTTAAGAAACTTAATATCTAGTTCATGAGACAAACATTTCACAATGACAATGGATGACATTATATGGTTAAGTAACACATACAGTTTAAGTAAAGCACTGGAGAATTTTTTAAAAAGTAAAGATTAACTCCTGGTTGTGCAAACAGAAAAAGCCTGTTTGTGTT
This sequence comes from Manis pentadactyla, assembly GCF_030020395.1. Classification (NCBI taxonomy): domain Eukaryota; kingdom Metazoa; phylum Chordata; class Mammalia; order Pholidota; family Manidae; genus Manis; species Manis pentadactyla. The sequence goes on along the minus strand of NC_080021.1, from coordinate 78,845,581 downwards.
TGTGCAAACAGCACATTACCATAGGCCTTGAAGGATAAGTTTTCAGTAAGCAGAGGAAGGAACAAGATGAGCTAAGACATGAAGATATTCACTTCCCTGGGGAATGTCTAGGGAAAGGAGCAATATGCATTTCATTGGGAAGAATTGGAAGAAGAGCCTAGAAAGGTTGATGGGGAGGAAGAAGGGGTAAATTCTATTTAAATCTGAATTTAACAAACTAACACCTCCACACACAGCTGGCTGGCCCAGGTGTAAACTTCCTTTGTCAATTGTAGCTATGCAAAAGAAGGGTGCTGTTTAAACTGGACTGCCCCTGGTTCTTTCCCTGACCCTCTCCACAAATGATACATTCAGTCCTGCTCTGTATATGACTCAGTTCGTGATTTTTCCATCAATTAAGCACACACTTTCTGAGCACCTACTCTCTTCTACTCTGAGCACCTACTCTCTTCTACTCTGAGCTTGTCCTGTGGACACTGAAGATCTTTGACTACAACCTCTAAGAGCACATGAACCTTCATTTGTGATTTTCTTGGAATAACCACCAGAGCTGGCAGAAAGAAGTTAAGCAAAGAAAACACTTTGTGAATAATAATGATGGACTGGCAGAGAGATGATTATCAGCCTTCCTTCTGTTTAAGAATCTCTAACATCAAGATGCAGCCCTGCCAGTGCTTGTGGCCACCACAGAGATGGAGCCGTAGAAGATGCACCCCACTCCCTGACTGACAGCAAAGTCAGAGAAGTCCCCACTGTGGCTGACCAACCATCAACTTCAGTTTTTCAAGACTGAGATATCCTGAGACAATTAAACCATGTCTTGCTCAAAAATCTGTACCAGAGGGACATTAGACATTTAATTAACTCCTGCACTTTTTCTTTTCTTTTCTTTTTTTTTTAATTTTATTTTGGTATCATTAATCTGCAATTACATGAAGGACATTATGTTTACTAGGCTCCCCCCTTCACCAAGTCCACCCCACATCTCCTTTCACAGTCACTGTCCATCCCTGCACTTTTTCTAAGAATCAATTCTTTGGTATTAATTCTTAAAAACATGTATTAAATGACAATTTTGTTTATATATATCTTTATGAGATTAAGGCATTTTAAACCTTTTAGATTCCATGTTCTAATTCCAGATCTCTCATTTAATGTGATTTCCCTTAAGGCTTATGATGTCTTGGTTAATACATGCCCTTCAGTTCAACTGAATACACATGTAATTTTAACCTATTCTATTCCAGGGAACATGGTAGGGGCTAAAATTAAAAATATAAGACATCATCCTGACCTTCAAGAAAGTCTTGTGAGATTGGGAGAACTAGGATAGACATAAATACATATAAACCATTGAATATAGTAAATGCTGAGTAAACATTATGGGCTTTGTTAAAGATATACAGGGAAGCAACAGTAGGCCCAATCTGGGGCTTCAGGAAAAACTCCCTGGCAGGGGAGAAACACCTTTTGTTAACTCACCGGCTAGTATACCAGTGAGAGCCCACCAGGTTCCAAGCACCAGGAGAGGACCAGGAGTCAGGTGAACTCAGATGGGACCAGCACCAGCTAAGAAGAGTGCTGAAGGTAGACCAGGAGCAGAGAAGAACCATGTCTACCAGGCTCCTGGCCTGGCCACAGCCCCAGAGTGTGGCCAAGGCCGGCTTCAGCCACAAAAGTTTCCAGAGTGCTAGCCTAAGGGTGTAAGAAAGGCCTTTTTACCTTCTCTGCTCAAATGCCTGCCTCACATTCCTGCAGGTCTCACAATTATTTAATGGAGCAACAGACTCCTTTCAATAATTAGGAAGAAGGTGTTGAAGATTATGAAATCTTCCTGTAGAGGAGCTGGCATTCCACCCTCAAAAAGTATCCTAGATTTGCTGATAGTCTATTCTATTCATAGCAGAGACCTTTTTTTCAACCTTCCTTCTTCCATTTTTACACAAAGGAAATGATCTCAACCTTTCTCAAAAAATAAATTGATAGATAGATAGATAGATAGGTAGATAGATAAAATAAAGAATCCTGAATAGAAATAAATCTGCAACACTTTTAAGTGTTAGCTACAGTATCAACTCTAAGGAACACCATGTGGCTTCTTGTGTTCATCCCTTAGGGGAATATTATGGTCACTCCTGACCACAATTTGGTTTTAAGAGGATAAAGTTGGTCATGTTGCTCTGCCTTGACAGGTTAGTTTTTTAAAATATCTTTTATTTGTATTTAACTTTTCAATTCCTGTATCCATAAATCTCCTATTTAGAGAATTGCCCAAGGTAGGACTTTATTTCAAATTACCTGCTCCCACAAGCTAATGTCAATGTCACTTCCCAAACCTGTCAGAAGTAATGGAAGGCAACTCTGAGAGGCTCTTAACCCTCCTTGCTTCAGGCTGAAGAAATTTGCCACCAACTGTTTGAAAAATCTAGACCCTCCTGGGTCAAGTAGGTTAACAAATGTATTCACAAATGACATTGTTTCTATTAAAAGGAAGATACTAACTTCTTTTTAATGATTTCATTATTAAAGATACACACACATACATGCATATGTACACAGAACAAGTTGGGTAACATACAGAGAATTCCAGAGAACTCTAATTTAAAGCTAATAAACCCTGCAGTAGTTAGCACCTTGCAGGATCCACTCAAATTGTGTACTGGATTAAACAGCATCCTCCCAAAAGTTATGTCCACTCAGAACCTTGGAATGTGATACTTTAACAGATGTAATTAAGATGAAGTTACACTGGAGCAGGATAAGCCCTGGTCAAAAGATTAGTTTTCTTATAAGGAGAGAAGAGAAGTGACATGGAGACACATACATAAAGAGGCAAAACAGCCATGCGACAACAGAGGCGGATACTGGAGTGCTGCAGCTGCAAACCCAGAACTCCGAGGACTGTGGGCAACCACCCAACTACAAGAATTGTGAGAAGAGGCAAAGAATATCATTCAGGCTGGAAATGACAAGGGAAGTCCCCCCTCACCCCTTCCAGGGGCTTCAGAGGGAGCATAGCCTTGCTGATAACCTCTATTTCAAACTTTGGCCTCCAAATTATGAGAGAGTAAATTTCTGTTGTTTTAAGTCACCCTGTTTGTAGTAAATTGTTTCAGTCATAGGAAACTAGTACAAATAGTAAATAATATTTACTTCAATTCATAGTCAGTTGAGTGTTTGCCTGATTCAAATACAAATTTTTCTTCCTCCAACCCACAAAGAGTCAAATCCTATGTTGTAATGGTTGAAATTCAGTGGTGTATACTCTATCTATACTAAATTTACAAAAGGCAGAAAAATAAAAGCTTCAGGTATAGAAATAAAATAAAACCATAAGGATGTGGGTGTTCATAGAGGGTGAAAAAAGAGAAAAGAAAAGGAGATGCGAATTCTCCCAGGAGGCATATGTGATGCACAAACACATTCTCTTCCCCAGCTGTGCTTTCTATTTCAGCTAAGCATTTTCCCCCCTTAACTGGTAAAAGGAAAGAACACTCAGTGGTCCTTCTCTCTGCCCTAGTTCAGCTGTGCTGTAAAGTCTTGTCCCATGAGGAAGCATCAAGGAGCAAGGCTGAGATTTTCTTCTTTTTCCCCTCTATGATCATTTCTGAGTATTTCTGCAGCCTGCACCCCAAAATTCAGTACCCATGGGTATACCCAGTACCCAATCTGGCCAGCTCCCCAGCAGGTGTAAGAGGAGACTAGGCAGTCCAAAAAGGGGTTCACCCAGCTCCTGCCTGCAGCTGTGTGTCTCCTTTCCCTTCAGAGCAGCCTTCTAGACTCACACCGCCATACAGGGAGCAGTCCTGTTCTTCCACATGCCCTGAGAGCACACACAGAAGTCACTCTGAGTCTTTTTCTGCTGTAGAAAGGAATCTGATGTGCCTGAATTCCAATCCTGTAGTGCTACTACTCTTCTGCTTCTTTGGGAATTAAGAAGTAGGATCTGCCTCATCTCTTCATATCTACAGGTAAGAAGGAAGCAGTGTGAATGAGCCCTGGCTGCCATTGCTTCAGGAACTATTACTACGTGCAGATCTCTGGAGGCAGCTTGAATGAACTCACCAACCTATTGGATTCTGGTCACAATTCTGGAAAGGGAAAGAGGTATGATACACTTTGATAGAAAAACAACTGGCTGCCTTGTAGGCTACAGGACCCATCACTGGAATGGCCCCAATAGAGGTAATAACCACCTATCCCCATCTTGGGGTGGATACGAGACCGGACCCAAAAGCCAAGGAGTGGTGTGGCACAAATGCCCACACTGGTCAAGTGGGGGTGCTTACCTACAGCAGCATAGTGCCCTCTCTAGCAGCCCCTTGAGTGAAGAACTCCAAAGCTTATTGGGACTGGTGACATACACTAGTGAAAAGCAGGAAGAATTTACTTTAGAACCATTAGTAGCAGAGAGATCTTATTGGGAGGGAAGAGCCCCTATTCCTGAAGATGCATGGTATATAGACGGCTCCAGCTGTGGGTAGCCCCCAAAATGGAGGGCCATAGCTTTCTACCCTACATATTGACTGAGACAATATGGATGGAAGATGGTGAGGGGAAGAGCAGCCAATGGGCAGAGTTAGGGGCCATGTGGCTTGTGATCAGCCAGGAGCCCTCTCCTTTTTAGTTGTCTGCACTGATAGCTGGCCTGTCTCTCAGGTCTTGACCTTGTGGCTACCAACCTGGTACCACGCCAACCGGCTGGTTGGTCACCAAACCCTTTGGGGGCAAGAACTGTGGCAAGACTTATGGGCCCGTGGTCAGGCTAAAACAATTACAGTATACCATGTGACAGGTCATTTGCCACTGGCATTCCCAGGAAATGATGAAGCAGATAAATTGGCCCAGATATGTTGGTTAGAAGGAAAGCCTATCTCTGATATAGCCCAATGGTTACATCAGCATTTATGGCATGTAGGGCAAAAGACAATGTGGGCTGTGGCCCATCAGTGGGGCTTGCCTTTGCCCTCTGAAGAAGTTAGTAGAGCCTGGTAGGAGTGTGGTGTATGCTCTAAAAGGGACTTAACACTGAGTTCCATAGCAACATGGGACAATAGCTAAGGGGCTGATAACCCTCGTCAGGTGGCAGATAGACTATATTGGGCCTCTACCTGTGTCAGAAGCATATTAGTATGCTATGACTTGTGTGGACACAGCTATTGGACTTCTGGTTGCTTTTTCTACCCGTTGCACAGACCAGCAGACAACCAAAAGAGGCCTGGAGTGTCTCTTTGCCACCTATGGCCAACCACAGGTAATTGAGAGTGATCAGGGCACCCATTTTACTGGACATGCACTGCAAGAATGGTTGTGACAGTTGGGAATCAAATAGAAGTTTTATGTGCCATAGAATTCTACCACATCAGGCATGATAGAGAGGTACAATGGCTTGTTAAAATCCAGACTACAGTCAGATACCAATAGTCCGCAGGGCTGGTCAGTCCACTTATGGACAGTGCTATGGCATTGAGAAACCCCAAAAGGGAGCCCTGAACCCCATAGACATGTTAACACATATTGCTGCCTCCCCTATACAATTGCAAGTACAAACCAAGAAAGAATCACTGAAGCTGAGGTTCAGCCACCAGAATAATATCTTGCTGCCAGCACCACTGCACTGAACCCCAGAGATTCCATTGAGTGGACATGGCCTTGGACCTTTTGACACATGGACCAATGATGGCTGGCTCTCCTGGCACCTTGGGGACAAGGTCTGGAAGCTGGCCTCCTGTGTATGCCTGGAATAACAGCAGAGGGGCCCCCAAAGATCACAGTAGTATATCCTGAACAGCCAGAAGGTAGGAGCATCTTCCCAGGGAGTTTTGTTTTATTATTATGGCTGGTGCATGCACCTCCAGTAGCACTATATATAGACCCTTCAATAACCCCCATGGAGAAAGGAGTAAAAGTATGGTATACTAGACCTGGAAAGGACCCCCTTTCTGCTACAGTCCTATCACAGGACCACTCTCTTGCATGCATCCTACCTGACGGACAAGATATGCCTATGTTGCTGTCATTTAAACATGTGTCTTATCACCCCTAAGGCCTTTGTGGATTGGGAACATCCTCTGGCTTGAAGATTATTATAAGTTTTGTTCAAAATCTTATTGTATCTTAATTTTTGTTATCATCTCTAAGTTTTTGTTATCATCTGTTGCTGCTGTGGAATCTGGTTACAGTGCTCCAGCTTTCTTGCACAGGGACCATTGCGGAAGATTGAGAGCATGTGAATTGTAAGGTGAGAATTCTGGAGGGGTGGAATGTGGGGAAGCTGGGGTTCCTATGGCCAGTATCCTCACTGAACTTAAACCACCTGATGATGTAAGTGGCCTATTGTAGGCTACCACTTCCACACCTTTAGGCAATAAGCTATTATTGCACTATATACAGAGCTTGGCCCAGTGCTCTGGGTAGAGGCAGAGACACTAGTGCTAGACCTACCACCAGGAGAACAAGCCGGATAATAAACCCTTTTGCCCCAAGAATGTTCTACTGTCATTTCTTTGGTCATATTGAATCCATAGTGAACTTGCCTGGGGCTGAAACCCATTGGCAAGACAGTCAGGATGCTGCATATCTGTTGTATTACTTTTGTTTGATTAACATACTTTGTAATTAACATTTCCATTAACACTGAAACTAATTTAAGCTTTCACTTATATCCCTTCCTTCTAGACAAGGCCATGTTGGCATAGTATAGATGTGAACTAAGATAGAGCAGGAGGTGATGGGTAGAGACAGTGGGAGTAATGATGGTGGGGCAGCAGCATGGCTTGGTATGTATGTATAGGCATGAACAGTGTGATGAATAAATCTAAATTATTCCCAGGAGATTTCACATTTAAAAGAAATCAACTGAATTAATATGACAAAGTATATCAGAACCTAAGAACCTAAGAAGAAAACCCTACATGAATCACTCCCTAGATCTTCTGATGTGGGGAATAAAATACAGCTGACCCTCAGCCCCTAGGACTCCTGCATGCCATGGGTAGGAGCAGGCTGGGAAGTGATGCCCACTGCTCTTCAGCCTACTTGTTACTAGGCAGATGGGGATGTCTGTGTTAGGCTAAGTTCTGATTAAGCTTTGAGAGAAGAGAGAAATTGTTTTCAGTTACAAAACTGGATCATCCTAGTAGCAGAATTCGAATGGGAACTTACAGGATGGACAGGATTATGATAGGAAGAGTAGAGTAAGGAAAGCCCTCCTGCATGAAGAATAGGACATTTGAAGATCAGAAGCAAAATGGAACAAAACTTGTTCATGTAATGACAGGTGGTGCAACTTCACCAAGATCTTTCAAGAGGGCAATTTAAAAACAAATTGGAGGGGGAAATGGAGTCAGATGTATAAAGCCTTAAAAATTATTAAGAGTGTTTTTTCTGTTTTTGTTTTTGTTTTGGCAGGCAATGGAGATTAATGAAAATTTTTGAATAGTGGGGATGATGTAATTAAAATACTGCTTTAGTAACACTATTTCCCCTTGCATTTTTTCTTGAAAAGTTTTAGGACAAAACTACAATAAAATACTAAAGCATAAAATTCAAAATAGAGCAAAGGAGCAAGGAAAAAAGAAAGATAAGCTGAAGTCAGAATGATGCTGTATGTCAGAGAATGATTAGCTTAAAAGTGGTGAGCAGGGTAGACTGCAGAAGGAAGAATGAAGCCAAGTAAAGAACAACTGTAGTGACCTGGACCTGATAAATAAAGACACTAGTTAGGGTGGAGATGGTGAGCACAGAAAAGAAGGGATGAATTACACAGGCACTTTGAAAAAGGAAATGACTGAATTTAATGACTAAAAAGGCAAAACAGAGGGTGAGCCTTTGTGGCTCCCTCAGCCCCCTCACTTAAGTCTTCTACAAACGCCTTGGGTGTGTGCAATTCAGAGGCAAATGTCTAGTATTTCTAGTTGAATTGACTAATTTCTGGCTCCACTTTTTGCTTAGTAGAGTTGCAATTGTTTTGGTATCTCCACATCCATATCCTTTATTTTCCAATGCCCCTGTTTTTGCCTGTATTTTTTGCTTCATTTCCTTTTGTCTATTTGGATAATCTTTAGGGCAGTCCTCAATATTCAAGATTCAAAATTTCAAAATAGAGCCTAGGCTTTCTCGCTGCGTGTCCACACTAGACTGGGTTTCGTGTAGACCTGTTCTCATTCAATCCCTTTCATGGGTCTGTGCCCATCATCTTCCCTATGACTGAGAACCGAGCAACAGTAGGTATCAGTGCTGAGCTGGCTGAAGTTGGGAGTTTTCTTGAGAAAGCATAACCCAGCAAGGATCCAGAGAGCAAGGCTCAAACCTAAAGGCAGGATGGTCAGGCCAAAAATGGTTACCAGGGAATGGAGAAGAGGGAGATAAGTTTGATGTTGTTAAGAGTAAAAACTTGTAATGAGTAGTAAATAAGCCATAGTGATCTAAGGCACAGTACAATGAACACAGACAACAATACTGTACTGCCACTAGGTGCTATGATAACCATAGCTACACAGGGAGTCAGATTACAACTGGATAAAAGCAATGCAAAGCAATGCTTTGTACATGTTAAGTTTACATAATGTAATGTGTCAGATACAGTCAGTGGAAAATAAAACAGAAATGGAGGGTGCTGGTTCCCATTACTTAACCCTACAGGGCTCAATGGAAAGCCCAGGTTACCTAGATTTTAATCTTTGTCTTTCTTAGGTTCTACTCTGAGAGTTCTCTCTGAAACTTCTTGCTTAACTCCTCTATGAAATTGTTATAACACTATCATTTTAATAATGTAAAGAAACCAATATTTGAACAAATATTCCCACAACTTATATAATAATTTCTACTATTAAAGTTTTGCCATATAGCACACTGAAATAATAAAAAGTTACAAGAGAAGATTTCCTTATAATGCCTAGCAACAGATCCTTTACTTAAACAACCGAGTGATATGTGATGAGGCATACTGAGTAAATTACATACACATGCACGCAGCATTATCCAGCACTACCTTTCACAGGTGAAGATGGACTCAGATGCAGAACCAGGCTCTCTCACGACCACCTTTTCACAATACCAGTGCTGTGATTTGTCGCTGGCCTCACAGTGCAACAGCACCTTCTGCAGTTTTCCAAGCGATACTGCTTCTACATGAAATGTATCAATCTGGTGCACAGAAAAGCCCCACAGAGATAACTTGAGTTCAGCATCTGACAAATGCAGGCAATAGCCCAAGGACTGCACAATACTTTAAAGAGATATTGTTGCTACAGTTAGCATCAAAAGCAGGTAATAAGGAAAGAAAAGTAAGCAAATTATATTTTTTGTCTATTTAAATATATTTCTGGCTTTGCTTTCTCTCTCTTGCACTTTTATTTTCTCCATTTGTAGTAGTATCCAGTGTAACAAATAAACAAACCCTAATTAATAGAAAACCTTCTTGGTTGTGGTTTTTCTTTGCTTAGATTCCTGCCCCTGTGATAAAGTTTATTAGGTGGTCAGGTTGACAACTGTGTGGCCTAACAGGCAACACATTTAGTTTCCATGAATGCAGATATACCCTGAAGCATATAGGAGCAAATTTTCTTTCCTCTCTTCTTCCTCCCTCCTTTTTTCCCCCCAGTCTTGCCCTTCCTCCCCTTTCTTCCTTCCTGCCTGCCTTCTTTCCTTTCCCAAACCCTCTCCTGTACCCCCGTCTGTATATAATGTACAGAGCACATTTTTGGGTTGTTTGGGAAGAGCATCCTGGAATCTTCATTCCTAAATAGAGCCACTTTGTTGTATCAAAAACTCGCTGGTATTTCCATAGAGATGTAGAACCTAAAGTAAATCCTATACTGTTTGGAATAAAAAGAAATCCTTTACACATACTTCCTAATTGTTGTGGTGAGTAACCATCCTAAAATTACCTGAGGAAAGGGTCATGAATTTAAGTAAGTCTGAGATAGTCTCAGAAATAACAGTTGACTATTAGCCACTGTTACCCTAATTTGTGGTAAAAATGCAAATCCAGTATTGCTTGTATTTCCTATATGGGGTAGGTTGTCTTTAAGAGCTGCCTTCAGTGGTAACAGGTTAAATTTCAATTTGGTATTTGAAGATAAACTACCTGGGTGTCAACTGTTGGTTCCATGCTATTGATAGAAATTTCCTCTTGTTTAGGCCAAATCCAAACCATTACTAGTCCAATAATGGTATTTCTGCAAACCAGATTATGACTGTGCATGTTCTCCGGTGTGCCTGGGTAGTTACTGTCACTGTCCTGCATTCCCAGTGTGCATTTACAAGCGATATTTTATGATACATAATCACCTGTCACAGCAGATATCACTGACACTGTCCTTCAGAGCCATCTCTGGGTTCATCCACTGCTTTTATAGACAGTTTAGGCATGCTGACAGCTTTCTTTCTCAACTCCCTATGTCTCACTGCTTCTCTGCCTGAGGGCCTCCTCTTGTGGGACAATTCTGATGGGTGTTCCACAGGATTTCTCTGAGGATCCTGAGTCCCAGCTCATTAATTAGCCAGTTCATCAATGTCCTTATACTGGCTTTTCTTCCTTTTCCTGCCTTACTTTCCCCATTCCTTCACTTTAAAGGTATTCACTGGGATCACCTCCCAGGTCAATTAGCTGTAGTCTATTCTTTGTCTTACACTCTGCTCTGGAGCAAATTCAGACTATAATACCTCCAGGTCTAGAAACATTGCTTCAGTCAGCTTTCTGGTTTCTTTTTGTTTCTTAAAGAAACTTTAGTTTTGAAGACAGAATTAAATTTGGCCTATTATGTTTGTCACTGCCTTTTGATTACACCTTTGGACACTCTGCAGAGAAAATGACAAAAACGAGCCCAATCAGTAGCTAATGATGCGAGTTGTGGCTGATGTGAAATCACTCTGGAAATAAGATTGCTGTCACAGTTTCTCACCTGCAAAACTTTGAAATCATTCAGCATTTCCATTACATTCTATGCATTGAGGAAAATAATAGAAAAATGTGACATCTAAAATAAACCAGGAAAAAAAAACACTTTTATATCTCTGATTCTGAACTTCAAAACATACCACTAAACCCACATTTTTACTTTTATTTATACACTTACTGCAATTATACCTCCTACCTAAATTCAGTTTCATCTATAATACACCCTCCCTCTTCTCTGGCAAATGCTATCCATGCACAGTGATGAACTGAAGAAGATGTCACAAAGATAACTTGTGACAGTTTAATATATAACATCACATGATACTGCATGCTGGTAGGCCAACTAGTAGGCAGCCAGGGGAGAAGGTGCCTTCAGCATGTATCAGAAAGTGGTAGGGTGATGGTCTGGGCTTAAAGAAAAGCTAGGAGGAGGCTTTAGTGGATACACTGATCACTCAATGTAATAATAATAATAACACGGTATCTAAAACTTCCTATTCAAAATTAATAATTCACTTGTGATGGCAAAAATTGGCATAAGTTTGTTTTTTTCTCTCATCCAGAGCAGCTTCCTATTCATTCTGATGAAAGTTTCTATGTAATATGCAATAACAAATAAAAGGCTGAGGTGGGTTTTAAGATCTCTGATGTTTCAAAATAATTCATTAACATCAGCTAGAAAAAAGTTTAAGAAATTGCACTGTCAATCTTAATGATTTGGGAGTCTTTTTTCTTAAAAATATACCCTTGAGTTACATAATCCCTATTCTTAATTTCAGACTCCCAAATAATATTTTCTTTATGTAATAAATACTATTAAAAGTAAACTAGGTTGATTACATATTACTACAACTCCTCAAATATCTGATACGTATAGAAAGACTCATGCTTATATATAAAGGATAAAAGGGAATAGTGAAGGGCTTTATGGTATGAAAATAATATGGTTGGCTCCATTCAAGATGGTTTAAAGAAAGGCTACTGTGTTATTGTGTGAAATGTACCACAATGGCCCTTCTATGACCTGACCTTTTAGAATAATGCTTTGTACCTTTCAGTCCTGACAGAAGATGTTCATATTTTTTTTTCTAGATATAGTCTAAACTTGTTTTCTTCTTTTTCTTACACTATCACTAGTTTTAATGTCATTTTCTTTTTTTTATTATTCATTGCTAGTACAGCTTGTCCCATTTTTCTTTTTGAAGTACAACTTCTAAAACAAAGCGCATCGGGAAGTCAGGTCAGGAAAACTCATGTTAAAGACATCCTAAAAGTGAATACTGGAGGTGTGTCAAGCAACTTTCAATCTTCAATCATATACAGACACCTTCAGAGAGATTGCTAAAAACATGGGAAAGTTTTTGCAGACTCACCTGTCCTCTCTGAAATTTTACTGGCATGTTAGATTTGTACAGCAGTCTAAGACCAGAATCTCCCCTCTCTCCATAGAGACATAGGGAAACTTCAGGCTCCGTTTCTGCTTGCTTCAATTGCCCACTATGGATATCAACATGGTATCTCACTACTGGCAAAGCAAAGGGGAGAGAAACAAGAGGAAATCCATTAATTGGGAATTTGCATAAACAGAACCCAGATCCATCAGTCAGGCTACAGTAAAAAACATTAGAGAACTCCTCTAATCTGGACTTTCTGTATTTGTTGAGAAATTTATTGTCTTTTCAATGATTAGCTTTAATTATAAATGGGAATTCTTACACCATGAACAAATGCCCAGAAGATTTATAGCTTTTCAAAAAGAGAAATAAGAGATTTTTTTAAAAAGGCTGTTCTCCTCTATATAATATAGGAATACATCTCATGCTTAGTATTTCAGTGGCAAGGGTGTCAATTTTATTGTACACGATGCTTAAAATTTTAAATGACATAAAGTTTGAGAGAAAATAAATCAAAAATGACATAGTAACATGAGGTGGTCAACTGACCTGGGCATAGCCAGATGAGGTACAGACTTGATATTGTTTCTTTCTCACAGCCTCAGCCCCTGGGACTAGAGCTGGACCATAAGAACATTTTTGAGATTATATTTAATCCCAAATACACCAGTGACTTGTGCTGTGACACTGAAAAAGTCACTTCTCAATGGGTAAAATAACTGTCTTAGAGGCAGAAAAAATATTCTGTAACTAAGTGGTTCAGAAGCAAATTTAAGAAACAATAAAATAATTGTGTATGCAATATATGCTATTGAAGATTAATAACATCTTCAACAATCTATCATTATATATTATATTATTATAATAACACATGGCATAATTTTTCCCCTCCTCCAAAGCAGTTTCCTATTCATTCACATGGAAGTTTATTATTATAAGCTTAGACAAAGCTTATAATATTATAATGTATTATATTATTATAACAACACACATGGAAAAATAGCTTGTCCTTCTTTTACTACAGGAAGCTCACAGACAACATCTCCATTTGCCTGGATTCGAGATAACCACGCATTTGCTGCAAACTCTAGGATCTTCTTGCTCTTCATATGTTGCATGGTCACCTGAGATTAGAAGGAACAATGACCAAATTGTATGATTTTCAATTCCTCATAGAACTTCAAAATGCACCCCAGGACTGCTAAAATGTACTGAACACTCTGATGTTTGCTGCTGCTGTTAGTAGTAGTAGTGGTGGCTGTTGCTTATTAGGCAATTATTATTTGCCAATTATTATGCTAAATGATTTAATTATCTCTTTTAACGATTACCAATTAGATTGGTGAAATTCTTATGATTTTATAGATAAGAAAATGGAGGCTCAGAGATTTGAAATGGGCTCTGTCTGATTCAAAGCTCTCAGTTTCACCTGTATCAGTTGCCATAGAAGCAATCTATAGGAGGAACTCCATAAGAGATTTTGTGTTATTAGTTAGCAAAGCAGTCATACAGCAGAATTTTTTAAATTTCTAATACCTTTTTAGTGTATTTACAATATCCATAAGTTGTAAAATAGCCCTCAGCTGCTGCAGCCAAGTGCCAACACTCGCAACCCACAGGCAGCCGCCTCTGCCTCTCTGCCCAATGAATCCTCAGCAGCCCCCTCACGATCTCCTGCTCCTTTGGTACCTATTTCACAAGAAGGCCCCCATCCCTTTATCTTCTTTACATCTCAGTGAAGAAATTTTGCAATTGCCTGCATTTCCTCCAGTCACAAATGATGAAGTGCCCTCCTCCTTCCTTTTAAGGTCTAGTTCATCTTCTAAAGAAGTCTCTGCTCATCGTAATCTCCTCTGTTCCCTGGCCTTAGGAATAGGTCCCACCATGTCTCTGGTGGCTTGTCCCTAGAGCTCACTGCCATAACCCACTGACTGCCATTCTTGCTCCCCTCAAATCCTGCCTATGAGATGTTTCAAGAGAAATTATTCTAAAACAGAAATCTGATCATTTGTACATACTCCCAACTATTTCAATAATCCTACTTATAGTATAAAATCCCAAATTCTCAGCACAATGAGCAGTCCATAATCAGGCCCTACATATCTCGACAGGTACTCCTCCTTGGCCTCCTGTATTCCAGTCATACTGGTCCTGTTGACAGTTCCACAACCTGGCCGCTTTCCTTCTCACCTCAGAGTTTCACACACACTTGTATCTCTGTCTAGAACCACTTTCATCTGACTCACTGCCATGCTGAAATTTCCATCCTTCATCACACAGCTCAGACACAAGATCTTCTAAGAAGGCTTTTGTGAGCCCCTCATCTGGGTTAGGCAACGCTACTTTGTGATCCAGGACAACCACCTACTCATGACTATGACTGTAGTTGACTGACTTCATGGAAGGTACCAACTTGGTACTTTCATAAGCTTTCACAGGGCAGTCTTTAGGTTGTTTGTTGAATGAATTATTAAATAAATAACTTAGCAAAATGGGTATTTGTCAAAACAGGTAATAAAACTAAATCAGTTCATCTGATCACTAATAGCTGATTGTGTCTTTACTTGCTCCAGGCTAGAGACCATGAAAAGAACACGGGATATGATCAGAAAAACTAGGACTAAAATCTAGATCTACAATTATACAACTGCTTGACCATGAGAAATTTACATAGTCACTTTGAGTATCAGTTTTTTCATCCTTAAAGTAGGAATAATAACTATCTTACATGTTGTTGTCAAGATTAGATGAAGTTATATGTAACAAATGGGAAAAACTTTCTATAAATTACATAAGCAATATTATGTATATTAACATTAACCAAATTTATATGTGAATACATCAATAAACATAAAAGAAATTAATATAATATATTCTACTAAACTTGGAAATATCCCTTTCTCTGGACTACATCAAGCTTTATTTTTATAGCAATTAAAGGAAAAATTCAGGAATACTAATAGATAGAGACACATCATAAAGATTCAGATGCTTTTTAATCACAATCAGATACAGTGCTCAAATAAAATTATTTTCAGCCAACTGTCTGAAGTTTTGAAATTTCAATAGCTCCAATGGTACTAAAACTTAAGAGCCCAGGTTGCGTACCTAGCAACTGGAAAGACAGAAGTGGTGGATGAATGAAGGGTTATCACATCCTATAGCTGAGGCTCTGTATTATGGGCCAGCTTGTTGCTAAAGTTTTAGCAGTGAGAGAGGATGTTTAACATTTTATTCCCCTTCCTAGAGCCTATTATGATATCTTTAACATTACTTTATTTGGGATAAGTGTTACTGTAATTCTGGAGGGAATATCCCAGGGCAAAATACCGTTGAAACCGAAATCAGTAGAAGGGAGAAATAAAATTTAAGAAACCCATTTATTTCTTACAAGCAGTCATCCTGTCTCTCTCTTGACCAGGCTGCAGCAGAAGAGACCTCCACCCAACCTCTTTGGTAAAGCTAAACCTTCCCAAGCCCTTGGAATTCTCAATTGATATGTAAATGACCTAATTCTCTCCACCCCTTAGAAACACCTATTGATATGCAGATACACTAAAGCCAGATGAGATATTCTGGAAATACTGCAATTTTACCCACGGTTACTCTCTAATCAATATACAGAAATACAGTCCTCAAAGAGCAAGCAAAAAGAATTACTAACCAAAAAGAGCTAACCAAGGGTACATGGAGTTTCCAGCTCCCCAGAGTGCTTGCATGCAGATGACCCCAAGAAGTGGCACACAGACTCTTGGCCTCCCTGCAGTGACACTTCTTACTGTAGATGTTGACAGCACTGTACTGGCATGGTTGGGAATTTAACAAAAAGAAACTGTCTCTGCTATCAAGGAGAATTTACAGATTATCTTTAAAGCACAGAACCAAAATCTTTAAATAGCACAAGACTAAATTAAAGCAGCATTCCAATAAGTACTTATTAACACAGACTTAATGTACTTGGGATTTGGGATAATGCAAACATGAAGATATAGTAAGAATAATTTCACTGATATCGGAATATAGAGAAGTTGTAGGATACAAAATTAACACACAAAAATCTGTGGCTTTCCTATACACTAACAATGAACCAATAGAAAGAGAAATCAGGAAAACAACTCCACTCACAATTGCATCAAAAAGAATAAAATACCTAGGAATAAACCTAACCAAAGAAGTGAAACACCTATACTCTGAAAACTACAAGTCACTCTGAAGAGAAATTAAAGGGGACACTAACAAATGGAAACTCATCCCATGCTTGTGGCTAGGAAGAATTAATATCGTCAAAATGGCCATCCTGCCCAAAGCAATATACAGATTTGATGCAATCCCTATCAAACTACCAGCAACATTCTTCAATGAACTGGAACAAATAGTTCAAAAATTCATCTGGAAACACCAAAGACCCTGAATAGCCAAAGCAATCCTGAGAAAGAAGAATAAAGTAGGGGGGATCTCACTCCCCAACTTCAAGCTCTACTACAAAGCCATAGTAATCAAGACAATTTTGTACTGGCAATGGAACAGAGCCACAGACCAGTGGAACAGATCAGAGACTCCAGACATTAACCCTAACATATATGGTCAATTAATATTTGATAAAGGAGCCATGGACATACAATGGCGAAATGACAGTCTCATCAACAGATGGTGCTGGCAAAACTGGACAGCTCAATGTAGGAGAATGAAACTGGACCATTGTCTAACCCCATACACAAAAGTAAATTCAAAATGGATCAAAGGCCTGAAAGTAAGTCATGAAACCATAAAACTCTTAGAAAAAAACATAGGCAAAAACCTCTTAGACATAAACATGAGTGACCTCTTCTTGAACATATCTCCCCAGGCAAGGAAAACAACAGCAAAAATGAACAAGTGGGACTATATTAAGCTGAAAAGCTTCTGTAGAGCAAAAGACACCATCAATAGAACAAAAAGGTACCCAAGAGTATGGGAGAATATATTCGGAAATGACAGATCCGATAAAGGCCTGACGTCCAAAATATATAAAGAGCTCACCCACCTCAACAAACAAAAAAAAATAATCCAATTAAAAAATGGGCAGAGAAACTGAACAGTTCTCCAAAAAAGAAATACAGATGGCCAACAGACACATGAAAAGATGCTCCACATCGCTAATTATCAGAGAAATGCAAATTAAAACTACAATGAGGTATCACCTCACACCAGTAAGGATGGCCACCATCCAAAAGACAAACAACAACAAATGTTGGTGAGGCTGTGGAGAAAGGGGAACCCTCCTACACTGCTGGTGGGAATGTAAATTAGTTCAACCATTGTGGAAAGCAGTATGGAGGTTCCTCAAAATGCTCAAAACAGACTTACAATTTGACCCAGGAATTCCACTCCTAGGAATTTACCCTAAGAATGCAGCACTCAAGTTTGAAAAAGACAGATGCACCCCTATGTTTATCGCAGCACTATTTATAATAGCCAAGAATTGGAAGCAACCTAAGTGTCCATTGGTAGATGAATGGATAAAGAAGATGTGGTACATATACACAATGGAATATTATTCAGCCATAAGAAGAAAACAAATCCTACCATTTGGAACAACATGGATGGAGCTAGAGGGTATTATGCTCAGTGAAATAAGCCAAGTGGAGAAAGAGAAATACCAAATGATTTCACTCATCTGTGGAGTATAAGAACAAAGGAAAAACTGAAGGAACAAAACAGCAGCAGAATCACAGAACCCAAGAATGGACTAACAGGTACCAAAGGGAAAGGGACTGGGGAGGATGGGTGGGTAGGGAGAGATACAGGTAGAGGATGAAGAAGGGGGGTATTAAGATAAGCATGCATAATGGGGGGGTGGGAGGAATGGGAGGGCTGTACAACACAGAGAAGACAAGTAGTGATTGTACAACATTTTGCTATGCTGATGGACAGTGACTGTAAAGGGGTTTATAGGGGGGACCTGGTATAGGGGAGAGCCTAGTAAACATAATGTTCTTCATGTAATTGTAGATTAATGATAAAAAAAGAAAGAAAGAAAAGGGGGATTACTCCCTGATAGGATAAAACTAACTGCAAATCACCAATTAATGCATGCTTTAAATATCCTTAATTTTGATCATTTAAAGGGTGTCAGATGATCAGCTATGGAAGTCCATTTTCCTAATAAAAAACATAGGCAAAAACCTCTTTTTCCTTTCTCTTAAAAAAAAAAGCAGTTCTGTGTGGTGATCTCCAATAAGTTCTTCACAATGGTATAAAGGGCATATCAAAGTGTGAGCCAAGGTTTGTTTGTGTTTATGCAGAGGATCAAAGCCTAATTTGGCTACACAGAAAACGAATTAAGATACAATATGAAGAAGAACTTCCAACATCAACATTTTCTGGAAGAGTCATTCCAGAAGATGATCATCAAAAAACTTCAACAAAGATCCTGGTGCTATTGCAGTTGTAGCTGCATTCATCCCACCGGATCCTGGACTTGCCATTGGAATGAAGAAGGAGATATCTAAGCTGGCCTGTGCATACAGTAAAACAACAAATTTGACTGGATCTATACTGTCGGAACTCAACCAAGAATTATGAGAAGTGCAAGTTGCATCGCTACAAAATCTTGCGACTATAGACTATCTACTATTGAAAGAACATATGGGATGTGTACAGTTCCCAGGAATGTGTTGTGTTTTTTTTTTGAGAGGGCATCTCTCATATTTATTGATCATATGGTTGTTAACAACAATAAAATTCTGTATAGGGGACTCAAAGCTCAATGCACAATCATTAATCCACCCCAAGCCTAATTCTCGTCAGTCTCCAATCTTCTGAAGCATAACGAACAAGTTCTTACATGATGAACAAATTCTTACATAGTGAATAAGTTCTTACATGGTGAACAGTACAAGGGCAGTCATCACAGAAACTTTCGGTTATGATCAGGCATTATGAACTATAAACAATCAGGTCAAATATGAATATTCGTTTGATTTTTATACTTCATTTATATGTGGATCCCACATTTCTCCCATTATTATTATTATTATTATTATTGTTTTAAATGAAATGCTGAAGTGGTAGGTAGATGCAAGATAAAGGTAGAAAACATAGTTTAGTGTTGTAAGAGAGCAAATGTAGATGATTAGGTGTGTGCCTGCAGACTATATGTTAATCCAAGCTAGACAAGGGCCATAAAACATCTATGGATGCAGAAGATTTCTCTCAGAACAGGGGGGATGAGGTTCTAAGCCTCACCTCTGTTGATCCCCAATTTCTCACCTGATGGCCCCCCTGCGACTGTGCCTGTCTTAGGTTGTTCCTCCCTTGAGGAATCTTACCCATCTCTGGCTAACCAGTCATCTTCCGGGGCCATACAGGGAAATGTAAAGTTGGTGAGAGAGAAGCCATATTGTTTGAAAAGGTTAGCTTTTTAGTCCTTTGCAGATTTATGCCCTGTGGCTTCTATGCCCAGCATTTGTCTTGAGGTATCTTTACCACTTGGAGGAATTATGATACTCGGTAAATTCGATATGAGGCATGAATTCTATTTAAGGGTTGTAATTAGGAAGGAAGAAGAAAAGCTATAGAAGTAGCAGGCGGAAGAAAACATGGGAAGATTGATTATTTCTTTGACATATCTTCTTGTAGAGTAACTTAAGCATGTATAGGTTTTAAACTACTACTTAAATTGCGCACACACATTAACATAATAGGAATACAGTTACATAACCAAAGCAGATCTATAATTACCAGCCATCTCCAGTGAAACCAAGAAAACCAGTTAGGCACCCTAGGCATTTGTGAAAATTTATCTATGATATGATGGATATTGTCCAACTGTACTTGAACAGTCTGAGAGAAATCAGACAAATTAAAACAACCCATTCCTGGGAACTGTTCACATCCCATATGTTCTTTTAACAGTAGATAGTCTATAGTTCTAAGATTTTGGAGCACTACAACTTGCACTTCTCCTAATTCTTGGTTGAGTTCCAACAGTATAGATCCAGTCAAATTTGTTGTTTTACTGTATGCATAGGCCAGCTTAGATATATCCTTCTTCGTTCCCATGGCAAGTCCAGGAACTGGTGGGATAAGTGCATCTACACCTGCAGCAGTGCGTGGATCTTTGTTGGGGTTTTTTGATGATCATCTTCTGGCATGAGTCTTCCAGAGAGTGCTGATGTTGGAAGTTCTTTTTCATATCGTATCTTAGTTCATTTTCTGGGTAGCCAAATTAGGCTTTGATCCTCTGTATAAACACAAACAGACCCTTTGCCCACACTTTGATGCCCTTTATACCATTGTGTAGAACTCATTGGAGGTCACCACACAGGAACTGCCTTTTTTTTTTAAGAGAAAGGAATATTATCAGAAAAATGTAAATCCATAGCGATCATCTGACACCCTTTAAGTGATCAAAATTAAGGATATTTAAAGCATGCATTAATCGGTGATTTACAGTTAGTTTTATCCTATCAGGGAGTAATCCCCCTTTTCTTTCTTTCTTTCTTTCTTTTTTTGTTATCATTAATCTACACTTACAAGAAGAAGAATATTATGTTTACTAGGCGCTCCCCTATACCAGATCCCCCCTATAAACCCCTTTACAGTCACTGTCCATCAGCATAGCAAAATGTTGTACAATCACTAGTCTTCTCTGTGTTGTACAGCCCTCCCCTTCCTCCCACCCCCACATTATGCATGTTAATCTTAATACCCCCTTCTTCATCCCCCGCCCTTATCCCTCCCTACCCACCCATCCTCCCCAGTCCCTTTTCCTTTGGTACCTGTTAGTCCATTCTTAGGTTCTGTGATTCCGCTGCTGTTTTGTTCCTTCAGTTTTTCCTTTGTTCTTATACTCTACAGATGAGTGAAATTATTTGGTATTTCTCTTTCTCTGCTTGGCTTACTTCACTGTGCATAATACCCTCCAGCTCCATCCATGTTGCTGCAAATGGTAGGATTTGCCCTCTTCTTATGGCTGAGTAGTATTCCATTCTGTATATGTACCACATCTTCTTTATCCATTCATCTACTGATGGACATTTAGGTTGCTTCTAATTCTTGGCTATTGTAAATAGTGCTGCGATAAACATGGGGAGCATCTATCTTTCTTGATTGCAAACTTGATTGCCGTGTTCTTAGGGTAAATTCCTAGGAGTGGAATTCCTGGGTCAAATTGTAAGTCTGTTTTGAGCATTTTGAGGAACCTCCATACTGCTTTCCACAATGGTTGAACTAATTTACATTCCCACCAGCAGTGTAGGAGGGTTCCCCTTTCTCCACAGCCTCGCCAACATTTGTTGTTGTTTGTCTTTTGGATGGCAGCCATCCTTACGGGTGTGAGGTGATACCTCATTGTAGTTTTAATTTGCATTTCTCTGATAATTAGCGATGTGGAGCATCTTTTCATGTGTCTGTTGGCCATCTGTATTTCTTTTTTGGAGAACTGTCTGTTCAATTCCGCTGCCCATTTTTTGATTGGATTATTATTTTTTTGTTTGTTGAGGTGGGTGAGCTCTTTATATATTTTGGACATCAAGCCTTTATCGGATCTGTCATTTCCGAATATATTCTCCCATACTATAGGGTTCCTTTTTGTTCTATTGATGGTGTCTTTTGCTGTACAGAAGCTTTTCAGCTTAATATAGTCCCACTTGTTCATTTTTGCTGTTGTTTTCCTTGCCCGGGGAGATATGTTCAAGAAGAAGTCACTCATGTTTATGTCTAAGAGGTTTTTGCCTATGTTTTTTTCCAAGAGTTTAATGGTTTCATGACTTACATTCAGGTCTTTGATCCATTTTAAATTGACTTTTGTATATGGGATTAGACAATGTTCCAGTTTCATTCTCCTACATGTAGTTGTCCAGTTTTGCCAGCACCATCTGTTGAAGAGATTGTCGTTTCACCATTGTATGTCCATGGCTCCTTTATCAAATATTAATTGACCATATATGTTAGGGTTAATGTCTGGAGTCTCTGATCTGTTCCACTGGTCTGTGGCTCTGTTCCATTGCCAGTACAAAATTGTCTTGATTACTATGGCTTTGTAGTAGAGCTTGAAGTTGGGGAGTGAGATCCCCCCTACTTTATTCTTCTTTCTCAGGATTGCTTTGGCTATTCGGGGTCTTTGGTGTTTCCAGATGAATTTTTGAACTATTTGTTCCAGTTCATTGAAGAATGTTGCTGGTAGTTTGATAGGGATTGCATCAAATCTGTATATTGCTTTGGGCAGGATGGCCATTTTGACGATATTAATTCTTCCTAGCCACGAGCATGGGATGAGTTTCCATTTGTTAGTGTCCCCTTTAATTTCTCTTCAGAGTGACTTGTAGTTTTCAGAGTATAGGTGTTTCACTTCTTTGGTTAGGTTTATTCCTAGGTATTTTATTCTTTTTGATGCAATTGTGAATGGAGTTGTTTTCCTGATTTCTCTTTCTGATTGGTTCATTGTTAGTGTATAGGAAAGCCACAGATTTTTGTGTGTTAATTTTGTATCATGCAACTTTGCTGTATTCCTATATCAGTTCTAGTAGTTTTGGGGTGGAGTCTTTAGGGTTTTTTATGTACAATATCATGTCATCTGAAAATAGTGACAGTTTAACTTCTTCTTTACCAATCTGGATTCCTTGTATTTCTCTGTTTTGTCTGATTGCTGTGGCTAGGACCTCCAGTACTATGTTAAATAACAGTGGGGAGAGTGCGCATCCCTGTCTAGTTCCCAAACTCAGAGGAAAAGCTTTCAGCTTCTTGCTTTTCAGTATAATGTTGACTGTGGGTTTATCATACATGGCCTTTATTATGTTGAGGTACTTGCCCTCTATTCCCATTTTGCTGAGAGTTTTTATCATGAATGGATGTCAAACTTTGTCAAATGCTTTTTCAGCATCTATGGAGATGATCATGTGGTTTTTGTCTTTCTTTTTGTTGATGTGGTGGATGATGTTGATGGATTTTTGAATGTTGTACCATCCTTGCATCCCTGGGATGAATCCCACTTGGTCATGGTGTATGATCCTTTTGATGTATTTTTGAATTCAGTTTGCTAATATTTTGTTGAGTATGTTCATCAGGGATATTGGTCTTTAATTTTCTTTTTTGGTGGTGTCTTTGCCTGGTTTTGGTATTATGGTGATGTTGGCTTCATAGAATGAGTTTGGGAGTATTCCCTCCTCTTCTATTTTTTGAAAACTTTAAGGAGAATGGGTATTATGGCTTCCCTGTATGTCTGATAAAATTCCGAGGTAAATCCATCTGGCCCGGGGGTTTTGTTCTTTGGTAGTTTTTTTATTACTGCTTCAGTTTCATTGCTGGTAATTGGTCTGTTTAGATTTTCTGTTTCTTTCTGGGTCAGTCTTGGAAGATTGTATTTTTCTAGGAAGTTGTCCATTTCTCCTAGCTTTCCCAGCTTGTTAGCATATAGGTTTTCATAGTACTCTCTAATAATTCTTTGTATTTCTGTGGGGTCCGTCGTGATTTTTCCTTTCTCGTTTCTGATTCTGTTGATTTGTGTTGACTCTCTTTTCCTCTTAATAAGTCTGGCTAGAGGCTTTTCCATTTTGTTTATTTTCTCGAAGAACCTGCTCTTGGTTTCATTGATTTTTGCTATTGTTTTATTCTTCTCAATTTTATTTATTTCTTCTCTGATCTTTATTATGCCCCTCCTTCTGCTGACCTTAGGCCTCATTTGTTCCTCTTTTTCCAATTTCGATAATTGTGACATTAGACCATTCATTTGGGATTGTTCTTCCTTCTTTAAATATGCCTGGATTGCTATATACTTTCCTCTTGACTGCTTTTGCTGTATTCCACAGTAGTTGGGGCTTTGTGTTGTTGTTGTTGTTTGTTTCCATACATTGCAGGATCTCCATTTTGATTTGGTCATTGATCCATTGATTATTTAAGAGCATGTTGTTAAGCCTCCATGTGTTTGTGAGCCTTTTTGCTTTCTTTGTACAGTTTATTTCTAGTTTTATGCCTTTGTGGTCTGAGAAGTTGGTTGGTGGGATTTCCATCTTTTGGAATTTACTGTGGCTCTTTTTGTGGCCTAGTATGTGGTCTATTCTGGAGAATGTTCCATGTGCACTTGAGAAGAATATGTATCCTGTTGCTTTTGGATGTAGAGTTCTGTAGATGTCTATTAGGTCCATCTTTTCTAGTGTGTTGTTTAGTGCCTCTGTGTCCTTACTTATTTTCTGTCTGGTGGATCTGTCCTTTGGAGTGAGTGGTGTGTTGAAGTCTCCCAGAATGAATGCATTGCATTCTATTTCCTCCTTTAGTTCTGCTAGTATTTGTTTCAGATATGTTGGTGCTCCTGTATTGGGTGAATATATATTTATAATGGTTATATCCTCTTGTTGGACTGAGCCCTTTATCATTATGTAATGTCCTTCTTTATCTCTTACTTTCTTTATTTTGAAGTCTGTTTTGTCTGATACTAATATTGCAACACCTGCTTTTTTCTCTCTGTTGTTTGCATGAAATATCTTTTTCCATCCCTTGACTTTTAAGTCTGTGCATGTCTTTGAGTTTGAGGTGAGTCTCTTGCAAGCAGCATATGGATGGATCTTGCTTTTTTATCCATTCTATTAGTCTGTGTCTTTTGATTGGTACATTCAGTCCATTTACATTTAGGGTGATTATTGAAAGGTATGTACTTATTGCCATTGTAGGCTTTCAGTTTGTGGTTACCAAAGGTTTAGGGTTAGCTTCTTTACTATCTTACTGTCTAACTTAACTCGCTTGTTGAGCTATTATAAACACAGTCTGATGATTCTTTATTTCTCTCCCTTCTTATTCCTCCTCCTCCCTTCTTCATATGTTGGGTGTTTTGTTCTGTCCTCTTTTTAGGAGTGCTCCCATCTAGAGCAGTCCCTGTAAGATGCCCTGTAGAGGTGGTTTGTGGGAGGCAAATTCCCTCAACTTTTGCTTGTCTGGGAATTGTTTAATCCCTCCTTCATATTTAAATGATAATCATGCTGGATACAGTAGTCTTGGTTCGAGGCCCTTCTGTTTCATTGCATTAAGTATATCATGCCATTCTCTTCTGGCCTGTTGGGTTTCTGTTGAGAAGTCTGATGATAGCCTGATGGGTTTTCCTTTGTAGGTGACTGTTTTTTGCTCTCTGGCTGCCTTTAATACTTTTCCTTGTCTTTGATCTTTGCCATTTTAATTATTATGTGTCTTGGTGTTGCCCTCCTTGGATCCCTTGTCATGGGAGTTCTGTGTACCTCTGTGGTCTGAGAGGCGATTTCCTCCCCTAGTTTGGGGAAGTTTTCAGCAATTATTTCTTCAAAGACACTTTCTATCCCTTTTTCTCTCTCTTCTTCTTCTGGTATCCCTGTAATGCAGATATTGTTCCGTTTCGATTGGTCATTCAGCTCTCTTAGAATTCTTTCATTCCTGGAGATCCTTTTATCTCTCTCTGCATCAGCTTCTCTGCATTCCTGTTCTCTGTTTTCTAGTTCATTAATGGTCTCTTGCATCTCGTCCATTCTGTTTTGAAGTCCTTCCAGAGCTTGTTTAATTTCTGTATTCTCCCTCCTTAGTTCTTGCCTATTTCTCTGCAAGTCCATCAGCATGGTTATGACTTTTGTTTTGAATTCTTTTTCAGGAATACTGGTTAAATCTATCTCCCCAGGTTCCTTCTCAGGGGAAGATGTTGCAGATGCCGAAGCTGTCTGGGTTAGTCTTATCTGGATCAAATTTTTTTGCCTTTTCATGTTGATAGGTGCTATTGACTGTCAGCTGGGAGAGCCAAACTTTCCCCTTGCTACTGGCCTTTCTTTACTGGGACAACTGCAACCCCTAGTGGCTTGTGTTGGGCAATTGCGTGTAGACTGGGTCTTTGTGTCTTGCCCACCCGGTATGGAGAAGCTCCCTTGTTGAGGGGGTGGCCAGGCTCAGGCTGCTTCTCTGCTATGGCCACGCTCCAGAGGGGTAATGGATGGGGGGCTGTTTGTCTGTTTACCTCCGTGAGGGGTCTCAGAGCTGTTGCCCAGGGGGTTAGTGCGCCCTGGGTTTCCCTGGAGTTTCCAGCTGCTGTACTGTGACCTGGGTTGTTTCCGTCCAGTTGTTGCATCCCTGTCCCTTTAAGACTTTCAAACAGCACTCGCTTTTCTTTGTCACAGGGGCATCAGCTTCGGGACCCGCTCAGAGGTCTTGCTGCCCTGTTTCCCTAGTTTCCAGCCCTCCACGCATGCACTGTGTCTGTGCTCTGGTGCAGATGGCTAGGGCTAGGTGTTTAGCAGTCCTGGGCTCCCTCTCCCTTCCTGCACCGACTCCTCTCCTCCTGCCAGGAGCTGGGGTGAGGGGCGCTCGGGTCCCACCGGACTGCGGGTTGTATCTTACCCCTTTCACCAGGCGCTGGGCTCTCACATGTGTGGATGTAGTCTGGCTGTTGTCCTGTGTCTTCTGGTCTCTCTTTTAGGATTAGTTGTATTTGTTGTATTTTCAAAAATATATATGTTTTTGGGAGGAGAGTCCCACTGTCCTACTCACGCTGCCATGTTGGCTCCAGGAATGTGTTGTTTTAATTTGTCTGATTTTTCTCAAAATATTCAAATTCAGTTAGACAATATCCATCATATCATTGATAAGTTTTCACAAATGCCTAGGGTGCCTAACTGGTTTTCTTGGTTTCACTGGATATGGCTGGTAATTGTAGGTCTGCTTTGGTTACGTAGCTGTATTCCTATTATGTTAATGTGTGCATGCAATTTAATTAGTAATTTAAAACCTATACACGCTTATGTTACACTATAAGAAGATATGTCAAAGAAATAATCAATCTTCCCATGTTTTCTTCCGCCTGCTACTTCTATAGCTTCTCTTCTTCCTTCATAATTACAACCCCTAAGTAGAATTCGTGCCTCATATCGAAATTACTGAGTATCATAATTCTTCCAAGTGGTAAAGATACCTCAAGACAAATGCTGGGCATAGAAGCCACAGGGCATAAATCTGCAAAAAAGTAAAAAGCTAACCTTTTCAAACAATATTGCTTCTCTCTCACTTGCCAACTTTACATTTTCCTGTATGGCCCCGGAAGATGACTGGTTAGCCAGAGATGGGTAAGATTCCTCAAGGGAGGAACAACCTAAGACAGGCACAGTCGCAGGGGGGTCATCAGGTGAGAAATTGGGGATCAACAGAGGTGAGGTTTAGAATCTCACCCCCCCCCCCGTTTTGAGAGAAATCTTCTGCATCCATGGATGTTTTGTTGCCCTTGTCTAGCCTGGATTAATACTTAGTCTATAGGCACACACTTGATCATCTACATTTGCCCTCTTACAGCACTAAACTATGTTGTCTACCTTTATCTTGCATCTACCTACCACTTCAGCATTTTATTGAAAATAATATAATAATAATGGGGAAATGTGGGATTCACATATAATCAAGTATAAAAATCAAACGAATAATCATAATTGACCTGTTTATTGTTCATGATGCGTGATCAAAACCGAAAGTTTCTGTGATGACTGCCCTTGCACTGTTCACCATGTAAGAACTTATTCACTATGTAAGAACTTGTTTACCATGTAAAAACTTGTTCGTTATGCTTCAGAAAATTGGAGACTGTTGAGAATTAGGCATGGGGTTGATTAATGATTGTGCATTGAGTCCCCTATACAGAATTTTATTGTTGTTAACAACCATATGATCAATAAATATGAGAGATGCCCTCTCAAAAAATAATAATAATAAAATAAGAAAAACAATAAACCTAAGGGACAAGGAACTCAAAAGATAAAACAAATGCTGTGCAGAAATATGAATGTTCTGCAGATATGATTAAATAAGATCTATGAACTCCTAAAAGAAAAAAAAAAAGAATAATTTCAGATGGAAACTAATAGATGTTTCAGATAAATGAGGGTCATAAATGGTTGAAAGGGAGTCTCCTGGATTTGGACGTGAAGCCTTCCCCATGAAGTAAAAGGTCTCCAGCAGGTCATTCTACCTAAAACCCCAACAGGTCTTTCCTCTCCACTGAATTCTCTGTGGAAATTCGCAAGAAGCCTCTGGTTTCTGTGGCACCACCATCCCCATCCATAGATGTACCTACTGATGAGCAAGTCTTAATCATTTTACTTCAATGAATGCAATCCCACTGACACCACTGGAAAGCCTTCCCAGTTTTCACAAGGAAAACTTCAGCCAAATGCTCAGTTCTTTATTATCAGAATGAGAATTCTATTTTAAATCCTGACTCCTATTCTACTTGGATGATCTGACCAGGACTATTTGGGAAACAGATAAAGGCCTCCTTTGCCTCTCCTTCCCTAAGTCAATCTGAATTAGCTTCTCCTACTTCTTCTTTTCAGGACCCCACCCTGAATTCTCTAGCTCATCAGTCAAGAGGTCCATAAATAAAAGGTGAAACCCCTAACTTTAAGACAGATCTCCAAAGCTAGCCTCTAACCCCTCTCTTTCACTCATCCCATTGCTCCAAAAAGTGCTCCAGCACTTCCAGCTTGCTTCATTCCTAGCTGTGTCATCCAATGCTTTCTCTGGGGTCATTTCCATCCTAATCTCTTGCAGCGTCAGGCAGCAACACTTAAGAAAAAGGATGCACATTTCTCTGACCTGCAGGACTGGCACTGCTCTGGCTCCTCTCCATGGGTTTCCTCTTCTGCCTGGGCCCTGCCCAGAGCCCTTCAGAGATGAGCTTTAGCTCTGTAGCCCTTTCCCTAGCTTCCCTAACTTTACTGCCAACTAGGATAACAAGTGGATTAAGGAGTAGGTCCAGGTGGGCAGAGGGAGGGCCATCACTGTGGCTGGGGCACACCAGATTATGAGAGCAGTAAGCCAGCACCCTCTGCCCTGGCCAAGCTCCACATCTTTCTTTCCTCCCTATTAGCATTGAGATTAAATACAATTAATAGCCAACAATAATCAATGAAACACTCTTCACGTATGTTATTTAATCCTAAACTTAATCTTCTCTTTTCTTAATAAAATGATATACAACCAAAGTCAACAAACACTTTCTGAAAACTTGTGGCTAGCTGTCTGCTGGACACTGGATATAAAATAAAGAAGGTATTAGGATGAGAAAAGCTGAAAAATATGCATTTAGAAATCCTACTCTAAAATGCCATAAACCTTTGTTCTATAAAGCAAAATATGTATAATACTTCTACTCTTATCATGTGTTCAACTTAAACAATGCTTCTTAAAAAACTAGTAAAGGTGACTGGTAACTAAAATATTCCTTGGGCACTTACCCTGTTTACAGCATTATACTAGATCTGGTACTGTGGGCTGGGGGCAAGTGTGTTGTTAGTCATTAACTCTTTTTTTTTTTTTGGAGTTGGAAATATGAAAATATAGTAAGGTTTGAATGTGTTCAAAGAGAACACTCTAAGCATTCTCGCAAATCAGGCACAAAAATCAAAGCTTGACTGCAGGTTTCCTTGTTTCTGGCACTGTTCCTTGTGACAAGGCCCTATTTGTTATAGGACTGTATGAGGAGATAGGCCATGGCATTCAAAACTGACTGGAGTGCTGTCAGATGCATGAATTTATCTTTGGTTCACATATGCTGGCACAACTTTTGGAATGTTTTTATAAGCTGCTGGAGTACTTTGAGATTAAACATGTGACTGGAGATCTCAGCAGAAGCGGAAGCTGGTGTTTCCTGCTGTTCTTTGGACTAGAAAATCCTCGAAAACAATGACTTTTCTTACTGCATTTCAGAACTTGCTCCTTCTCTACTGTTCTTTCTAGAACTCTGAAGTGAAGAGCTAAAAACGAAAAGGAATTGGAAATATTTACAAGATGCTTTAAAATTTTTTTAAAAATCAATCAATCAATCAATTTCTTACCTAGTTTAGCTAATCTCAAGACTGCCTGGAGCTCATACCAAGTAGGTTATCATATCATATCAAGAATGGGTAGTTTAAAAATAATAACAAAAGAACAAAAACCTATGATCCATTTCAATTCAAAGGTTCAGAAAAATCAAGAAGTTTCAAGAGTCCCTATTCTATTCAATTCCATTTATCCAAGTCATGAGCAACACATATGCAGAGGCAGGCCAAACACTTGAGAGAGCACTGGGCCAAAAGTCAGGATGAGGAGCTTGGACTTTGAATGGGCCACTAGCTCTGTGTGACCTGGCCACACCTCCAAAACTCTGCGGTTTGTTTCTTCATTTGCCCCTCACACACACCAAGGCTCAGACGCACAGATTATCCCCCATTTCCCTAACACAGTAAGACTATAGATTTCCCTTCATTTTTCACTTAAAGTTACAAAGTATTTCATATGTGTTATAAATATTTAAATAAACAAAAATGTGTTCTACTAATTCATTCATTCCATAAATATCTAACATCTCTGACATGGTAGGTGCTATTCTAGGAGTTGGCGTTACAGTATTGAACAACACCAAGTTCCTTTTCTCATGTTGCTCAGTTTCCAGGGATATACAGTAAATAAAGAAACAAAAATATCAGGTAAGTGGTGTTATAAAGAAAACAAACCAGGCTGATGTGATTGTGATCAACTGGGGGCTTAATTTAGATTGTTGCAAAGGCCTCTCTGAGGCAGAAGACTAGTGTGTCCTGAGCATAATGAGCAAGGCAGAGTAGCTTGAAAGAAGGTCAAAGAAGTTGGCAGGGGCCAGATTGAAAAGGGGGAAGATCTGATTGATGTTTTTAAGAGCTCACTCTGGCTATTTTTAGGGGACTGGATATTAGGAGGAAAAGAAAAGAAGTTGGAAGGCTATTTTAGGAGACTTTTGCAGTAAAGAGGAGAGAAAATACTGCAGTGTGTACTAAAGTGATGGTAATAAGATGGAGAAAAATAGACAAGCTGAAGTATGTCTCAGTAATAGAGTCAACAGCAGATTTCTGAGGGATTGGATTTTGGAGGGTAAGGAAATAATCCAGGAAAATCTGGAGAGCTCTGGCTTGGATAACTAGGTAGATGGTAACAGCATCTACTCAGAAGAGTAAGACTGAAGGAGAAGCAAGTTGGGTGGGAAAATGAAGAGCTCTGACTAAGCTTTATTTAATTTTTTCACTTGATATTCATAGCTTGTTAACTGGTCAGGGTAAGTGTGGGTGAGCTCTATTTTATAATAAGGAAAACCTGGAGAAAATGAGATTGACTTTTTAGAAATTAAACATCTTTCAAGTCTTTTGACCTCAAGTCTAGAGTTTCTTACCTCAACTGGAAACACTCAAGGGCAATTCCAGAGAAGAAAAAATAGAAACCCTAAGATTCAAAAGCAATGATTTGTTTTACATGATAGTATTTGCTAAAATAGATTCCTTTTTTTTTCAAAATTCAAAGTTAATTACTATATGATAACGTTCAGGTATAGCCATCTTATTTTGGGTCCAAGCTATTTGTTACCTGGAATCAATTCAGTTACTTAGATTAATATTTTCTATCAGTATTTTAAAAACTAGATAGCACAATTGGTTAATATTAATATGTACTATGTAGCTGAGATAGCAAGTCAGACCTCCAAAAGGGTACCTAAAGTATGATTAAGGAAAAAAAATTCTTTCAAATTTTGAATGATATAAAAATCTACCACTAAACTAACAGCCCTAAACTGCCAGAGCATTATGAAATGGGGCAGCTTCTCCCTACTGAAAATCTAAATGTTAAGCAAAAAAGCATGTTTTCACCTATTTTTAACTTACTGGAACACTGAGAGTAATTTCAACAAACACTTGCTAGAAGCACTGGCTTCCCCCAAACAATAATGTCCCATAAGGGCTCTCACTGTTACCACAAGAAACAATTGGCTGTAAACAGTTCATCATTATTGATGGTGGAAACCTTCATAGCATAACCCTAATATAATGGCAGACTTTCAAATATCCTCAGTCCACAAAAGATAGCCTTTGATCATTATAGAACCAATCATTCTTTTTGATAACAGTATTTCCTTTTGGCTTTCATACTGGGGCATTATTTAGCACACATCCATCTATACTAAAAAGACCCAAAGTCCTGACTTTTGCTTTAGCTCTGATACAAAGCTGTTAAATGAGAGTACTATAAAAAAGTCAGTATGGCTGAGAAAAAAACGCAGTGATATTAAGCTCCAAAGCCAAAACTTATGACAGGATAAATTTAGTAAAAGAAAAAGGGTGACTTTCCAAAATTATTTGTTTGCTGAAACATATACTCAATTTCCTTTTAAAACAAATGAATAAATAAAATGCTTAAGGAATAGCAGTATCTTTATCATGTAAAATCTTCAGCATTAGTTTTAATTTCCTAAATGAACAGAGAAAATTTTAGGAATGGCCTCAATAGAAATTAACATTCATTTGCTGAGCAACCCCCTGCTGATTTATAGCGGCAAATATTAGCTGTCACACAAAAAAATATTAACATGAAAACTCATGCTTGGTTCCTTTGAAACCTAAAATTCCTGGATTACTTTTTTAAAAATTTCAACTAAGTAGTTAAATATATGTCCTAATATAGCTGACTGGAACTTTATAATTCTCTGAATTAACACATCAGGATTCAGCACTGAGTTTGTAGCACCTCAGTTAGGTTACCCAACCATTTTGCTCAAACCTGAAAGAATGGGAGAAATCAATTTAGCTCCTCCAACGAATCTTTTGGAAGAAAGATAAAGTGAAAGAGCCATTTTCACTGAGATATGACAATTAAAACTAAAACTCTAAAGAGAACTAAAGCACAACTGGGTTTCTAATCAGGTCCATTACAGAATGAGCCCTTTCAAGACAACAACTACATCTTAGTCATGTTGGCATGCTCAAACTTCTGGCAGAACTCCTTCCACACAGTGGTGCTCTAGGAGTACTTCCTTTGGCTCTGAGTATTAATTGTGTATGCCTTTATGACTCTGTGCTATTAATTTAGCACCAAAGTCTAAAACAGAGAGACCTGTTTCTCTCTTCATTCCACTCAGATGCACTGAAATTGAAAAGGAAAATTACCTTGGTCCTGAAGTGTCTGAAAACATAGAGATAATTTGACTAGGAACAGTCTTTTAAGAAAAGGGACATGCTGATTAAAAGGAATATATAGAAGATATAAAAGTTACTGAATTGTTCTACTGGGCAGTGCATTTGAACAAATAATCCTCTATATTACATAGGGATAAACTTCCAGTGCAATTGTGAAATACCAAGAAGAGATAATGAGTGGAGTTTAATTACCAGATAGATGATAATCATGTACACAGATTTCTACATGCCTGAGTAGGAATGCAAGACATGGTGATGAAACATCCATAAGTCAACGTATTTATCAACTGACTCTACCTAAAAATGGTCAAGCAACTTTTATCTGACAAATTTAAGCTATTTAAACACCATTCTAATATAAGGAACCTACTTCAGCTCTTCAAATAGACACCTTCCCCCTCACTGGGGAACAACTCATTTTGCTTATGTAAAGATGTACAATTATTTCATGATAATCCATGTGTAGCACTAATACTGAAAGAGGCTATCTCCAGATACCTTTCCAGTCACCATCTCTCCCTGCCCTGCTCTTACTCATACCTTCCCACCTCTCAAAGTCCTCCTTGTCCACAAAGCCTTCCCAGGTCCTTTAGAACACACATGCATCTTTCTTATTGGAAACCTACTGCTATTAGGGCCTTTATGCAGTTGGGCCTTTAATTGCCCTCTAATTATTGTGTATGTTAGCTACTCGATATTGTTTCTCCACCCAAATTGAAAGGAGAAACCATGGTTTATTCCAATTTTTGTATCATTTTAATGTCTAAGGTCAGACCTATGGCAAGTTCATCCTTTCCCTTTTGATATACCATCATAACACAAGAATTCACCTCGTTGTTTCAAGGTTAAAAATGGTTCCTTGGGATCGCACACTGATCACCTCTCCAAGAATTCTCTATAGACCTTTAGAACTCAAAAGAGTGAATTAGCACATTAGCTAGTCATTTTCTAAAGTGTATAAATTGTAAACCACTATATATTATTAACTGTGATTGGATTCATATAAACAGAAATCACATTTTCCAGTGTGCAACTGTTATACAAGTGAGTAAAGATGGCTTCTGTGTACTAGGCCTTCAGTTGCTTATTTCTTCACTGTAGGCTGAGACCCATTATCTCAAAAGTCCACTGGCAGCAAACTAATATTTATAACTTTAATAATGGCCCCCAAAATTTCTTACATAATAATAAAAAGAGAACAGACAACCCAAACACACAAATCATTAGCCATTTAGAGCCTGACTCTTTGTATATCCCACAGAAACCCTCCCAGCAGCTGTTTACTATTGATAAGCTAGGGCCCTGTTGTAAGGCTCCAAGCTCCTGCTGTCCTTGGGAGCTCTGTGACACAGAGATGCCCCACTTTGCTACTGAAGAGCTTCACTGGGGCACATAAGCCCCCTCTCCTCAGCTTTTCCCTCCTCTTGGAGTTCCCTTGTCCTATACCTCTTTTGAAAAGCAACCCACACCTCAGCCTCTGTATAGACTTCTGCTATGAGTGATAGATTTTACCTGAAAAATATGGTCCCACAGTGAACTTAGTTTGCAAGTGTTGTTAAATAGATTTCTTTACCACAGGGCATCTCAGAGCCTTAACTAAGCTAACATGCATTGCAAATCTCCAAGAGAGGAATGATAAACTCAGTGTTTCACCATGGAACTATTTTCTGGGAGCATCTTGTGAAAGCAGAAGCATAGCCATGTTCTCACGTCAGGAGAGGCGGCCTCTATACTGAGGTAGGTGGGCATTATGGGGAAAGTAACTTCTCTGTGTGTCTCACACAAATGCTAGTTTCTAAATGTCATTCTCCACTAAAAGAAACCAGGGCTCCTTAAGAAATGGCTCACTCCAGAACTGGGGAAAAGAAAGTGTTAGATAAGTCTGAAACATTTTTTTGTGTCAGAAAGTAAAAATGTATGATTATGGATGGGGACATGTCAAAAAGAAAAAGGAACTTGAAGAATCTCCACAGGCCAAATCTAGGATGATTTTAGCCTCAAAATAAATGATAATAAAAACAGATTAAACTCATCCAGTAAAATAAGAATCCATTAAGACTGTCCTAGTATGAATAAATAAAGTTTTAAGTGGGGTAGAAAGTAAAGTTCTATCTTGTAGTAGAATGCCATTTAATAAATGGAAAAGTAATGGCAGAATAAAAAAGTCACCATTTGGCAAGGATTACAGTAATAATGGATTCAGGCAAGAATCATCAAGGAATGCTAAGTTAGTGGGTGAAAATTTTATGACAACAAAGTGTCTCACCACAGAATACTATTATTTAATCATTAACTAATAGGTACAAAATACCTATGATTTTACATTAAAGAACTGTGATAGATGCCACTCCAACCAACTGCCCAAAGAGAGCATTACCAGGAAAGAAACAAAATTATATTGTGTGCCTCTTGATATGATACATTGAAAAGAACACACCATCTCTTCTGTGGAATTTCTGCCAGAAATGAATAACTCAAATCTAATCATAAAAAACAAAAATTGAAAGGCATTTTAAAAAGTAATGGGCCTGCAAAGACCAGTGGAACAGAATAGAGAGTACAGATATTAACCCAAGAATATATGGTTAATTAATATATGATAAAGGATCCATGGATATACAATGGGGAAATGACAGCCTCTTCAACAGCTGGTGTTGGCAAAACTGGACAGCTACATGTAAGAGAATGAAACTGGATTACTGTCTAACTCCACACACAAAAGTAAACTCGAAATGGATCAAAGACCTGAAATGTAAGTCATGAAACCATAAAACTCTTAGAAGAAAACATAGGCAAAACTCTCTTGAATATAAACACGAACAACTTCTTCATGAACATATCTCCACAGGCAAGGGAAACAAAAGCAAAAATGAACAAGTGGGACTATACCAAACTAAAAAGAATCTGTACAGCAAAGGACACCATCAGTAGAACAAAAAGGCATCCTACAGTATGGGAGAATACATTCATAAATGACATATCTAGTAAGGGGTTGACATCCAAAATATACAAAGAGCTCATGCACCTCAACAAACAAAAAGCAAATAATCCAATTAAAAAATGGGCAGAGGATCTGAACAGATACTTCTCAAAAGAAGAAATCCAGATGGCCAACAGGCACATAAGATGCTCCACATCGCTAATCATCAGAGAAAATACAAATTAAAACCACAATGAGATATCACCTCACACCAGTTAGGATGGCCAACAGCCAAAAGACAAACAAAAATAAATGTTGGTGAGGATGTGGAGAAAGGGGAACCCTCCTACACTGCTGGTGGGAATGTAAATTAGTTCAACCATTGTGGAAAGCAGTATGGGGGGTTCCTCAAAAAACTAAAAATAGAAATACCATTTGACCCAGGAATTCCACTCCTAGGAATTTACCCTAAGAATGCATTAGCCCAGTTTGAAAAAGACATATGCACCCCTATGTTTATCACAGCACTATTTACAATAGTGAAGAAATGGAAGCAACCTACATGTCCATCAGTAGATGAATGGATAAAGAGGATGTGGTACATATACACAATGGAATACTATTCAGCCATAAGAAGAAAACAAATCCTACCATTTGCAACAACATGGATGGAGCTAGAGGATATTATGCTCAGTGAAATAAGCCAGGCAGAGAAAGACAAGTATCAAATGATTTCACTCATTTGTGGAGTATAAGAACAATGCAAAAACTGAAGGAACAAAACAGCAGCAGACTCACAGAACCCAAGAATGGACTAACAGCAAAGGGAAAGGGACTGGGGAGGATGATGGGTAGGAAGGGAGGAATAAGAGGGAAAAAGGCATTAGGATTAGCACACATAATGTAGGGGGTGGGGCATGGGGAAGGCAGTATAGCACAGAGAAGACAATTAGTGACTCTATAGCATCTTACTACACTGATGGACAGTGATTGTTACGGGGTATGTGGTGGGGACTTGATAATGGGGGGAATGTAGTAACCACAATTTGCTCATGTAATTGCATATTAATGATACCAAAAAATAATAATAATAATGGGCCTATATTCTCCAAATATATCTAGGTTATGACAGACAAAGAAAGAAAGAAAAATCCTTCCAGATTAAAGGAGATTAAGGACACAAACAGCTAAATGCAAATTCACTATTCTGGATTGAAAATTTGTTTTCAGGAAATAAACACTGGAAAATTAAGGGGCAATGGATGTCATGTCTATAGCTGTCCCTCAAATAATTAAAAAAATACAGAGGTATACACACATTTTAACAGGGTATGATAAAGAAAATGTGTACCTTCTTAACAAGTGGGGATCTGGATGCACTCAATTCTTTATTCCATTCTTATAATTTTTTAAAAATTTGAAATTAAGATAAAAAGAAAGACATTTAAGTTATAGGAAAAGTCCCTTTTTCCATATTACTTTGGTGATTTAATTTGTTTTAGTTGTTCAGTTCATTTGCTGAGTCAACTAATTAATGTTCTACCCACTTTGCTCTTCACAGGAGCATTTACCTCTTCTGTGGCTCCAAGGACTGAGCACCCCCTCCCTGAGTGCCTCTTCTCAGAGCTTTCCACCCAGTTGGAGAATCCCTACACAATGATACCGCAATGCCCATGAACACTCTTCTCACCTCAAGTCCACAGAGAAAGCACAAGCCATGCTTGTGCCTACAGGCCAACTTAACTCAGGGAGTTCTTTCCTAAAATATTCTGACTAGTAATTCACAAGTACAGAACCTATAATTTTGCTAAACTTCACAGGTTCCATGGGTTTTGCATCTTCTTTTTAAAAGGTCATTTTTTTGTTGTTTGTTTCTCTGAAACCTCTCAATGCTTCTGAATGG
Organism: Manis pentadactyla; assembly: GCF_030020395.1. Taxonomy (NCBI): domain Eukaryota; kingdom Metazoa; phylum Chordata; class Mammalia; order Pholidota; family Manidae; genus Manis; species Manis pentadactyla. The sequence goes on along the minus strand of NC_080021.1, from coordinate 78,807,513 downwards.
AAAAACTTCAATGCATGGTTTCCTCCCATTCTCTACAGCATTTTGGACAATGCAGGGCATATATTAGGTACTTAGAAAATATTTCTTGTTTAATTGACTGGAATATTTTACCTGCTCCTGCACTATAAGAATGCCAGTTTTAGTTATTTAGTTATGTGCTAAGAAATGCTGCAATAAACATTTCAACAAATTTAACATTTCCTCATTTACTTTCACTATGCAATCAAGGACACAATAATGAAAAGTACAGGTAAGATTAAAAAACATTTTAAATAGAAAAATGATAGATTTGCTAAATTATATCAGTTTTTTTAAACTTTTAAACCTCAAACACGCCAAAATAACATTATGTACTATGAAGGAATCAGTGACACAGTAATTTAAGCCAGAAAGCAGAGATGTTCTATGATTCAAGCTATGTCATCTAACCCATTACAATGATTACTGCTTTTTTACAGAAATCTCATGGCTTCCAAGAATTTAGTTGCCATCTATTTTTGAAAACAACCCTAAGGTTAAATGATAGTGCTTAAGATCTCAGTACCTGGAGTTCAACATACAATAAGACCGTTACTAAGTTGTCTCAGACAAATTATTTAACTTTACTGAGCCTCAGTTTTCTCACCCATAAAATGGGGATGTCAGTGATACCTAAACCAAAGGGCTGCTGTTGGCAACAGAAATATGAAAGCACTTGTAAGGCAGTTGACAAATGGTAAGAACACAACAAAAATTATTTTTATTTTTATTATTGCCATGATAAGGAAAAAACAGAGGGGCAGGACCCAAAGTGCATAAATAGAATGATTCAATATCATTAAAAGCAAAATATATATAACTATGTAATATATGGAAACATTTATATGTATATATATAAATATATAATATATGCATATATATACACTTACGTGTGTGTGTGTGTGTGTATATGTGTGTGGAGACAGTTCACAAGAGAGATTTATAGAAAAAGACCTGAAGAAAATGAATCACCCTAGTGATCATCTAATGATCAACAAATAACAGGTCAATTTTATTCTTATACTTTACTGTATTCTTCAGATCTTCTTCCATGAACACAGATTGCTTTTGTAAATTTAACTACAAAAATGTTATTGTTAAAAAACTCACAAGGATGGGCCATATTTGTTTATAATGTCGTAACCATAAAATTTTGTTCACATTTGCAACAATTAGGAAAATCTTACCTTTCTCCTTACTTTAAGAAGCTTGCTTATTTCTTTTCATAACAAAATAACTATGAAGCACAGTATTTAAAAATTACCCTTTGTAAGCTCCACTCAGGTTGCTCACTAGTTCCATCATGTCCTATCCTTATCTTATATATCTTTCCAGTGTTTCTTATTTCAACCTGGATGAAATGCAAACAAGAAAAAATTAGCAGAATATTTTAAATTAAGCACGTTTAAAAAACCCTTTCTCTTCTTAATAAATGTGAGTTTTTTTCTTAATTGAATAATTGAAAAGCTCTTAGGGACACTTTCAGAGTCTAGAGATTAGCTCTCTCAAGAAGCTATTGGTGGACTCCACAGATAGCATATGAGACAGAAACATCAGGAGACTAAACTAAAAATATGCAGAAGTCATATGAAAGAATAGGATAAAGAATATACATATGCTCAGCTCTCTGACTACCATACATTTCTCACTGGAAGCCAATGTCTCCTGATCTGAGTTCCAATGACAGAAAGATGGGCTCTTATTTTAAGAAGAAAAAAAGCAATTTTCATCAAAACTAAACACAGATTTTCTACAAGCTTAAGGAAAAATGAGTCTAGAACTTCCTTGTACTCTGAAAATCCTCTCTTTAATTTGTAGGCTAAGACATATATGCTCAAACTGCAAAGAAGAAAAACAAACCTGCTCACAGAATATATGTATTTGGTTAGTTTTTGACATGGCCCAGGAGTTGTTAATCCAGGTGCAGAACTGGCTTTGAAATCACTTTGAGTTCAGTTGATATTCTGGCTGTTGTAATCTGAGTAAAATATGGTATTTTACATCTCTGGTCCTCAATTTCTTAATCTGTTGAATGGAAATATGTCTATTGCATAGATTTTTCAGTTAACAAAATGAGAGTTTATTTAACACAATAATGTAGACATTGTGCAAGGCCACACATATACAAAGATGAAAATGCTGGCATAGTTCCTAACTTAGAGAAATTTATAGTTCAGTGAGAGAGATTCTAAGCAGACATTTTCAGTATAATAAGATATGTCCAGGACACTGACCTAAAAGGATTTTTAAAAAGCAATATAACATATTATTTAATAGCTTAAATAATAGCCATTGTCATTATTTCTACTACAGATACTAATCTACCTCCACAGACTAGAGATATGAATAGGGAGGCACTGCATATTATGTTTGATTTATATCATTGCCTACCTATGAATTATACCCTGAAAAGAGCTGGGGCAGTCAGATGACCCTGAAGCCATCAGAATCCCTCTTTCATATCCACTTCCCACACTTAAAAATTCTCTCCTTTAAGTGCCTCCCAGCGCCCCTACCAGTTTTCCCCTAGACTGCAGCAGCTAGACTAGCCCTGTGGCAATCAACCACTAAGTCCAAAAGGACTGTGATGTCACTGACTGGGAGGAAGGAAAAGAGGGCTATTAATCCCCCTGTCTTGCCAATGGGTTTCAGCCATGGGCAAGTTCACTATGGATTCAATGTGACCAAAGAAAATGACAGTAAAACATTCTTGGAGTGGAAGGGTTATACCCAACTTTATTTCCAGGAAGCAGGTCAGTCACTAAAATCCCGTTCATTCAGAGCGAGTCTGTATGCAGCAAGCCGGTCTCTGCCTCCGGGCCCCTCTATCCGCACAGTCATCCTCTAGGCCTCTGTCCTTGGTGCTGCCACCACTCCAGCCTCTGCTCTGCTCTTCTGCAGCCTTGCAGCCCTGCCACTGTGTTGCGCCCAGAGCACTGGGCGGAGCTCTTTATATAGAGTCAACAGCCATGTATTGTTCACAGGTGTGCAGTGACCTAGTCAACCAGGGTCAGGTGAAAATCCTGGCCATAGAAACTCTCATTTTACCCACACCCCCATACCCAATGGCCCCCCACTTTCTAACTCCCAGAGCTGGTCTCAGTGGCAGAACTCAGAAGCTAACTCCTCCCTTCAGAGGAAATAAGAAGTTTTCTCCCAATGTGGGCCTAGTTTCTCTCTCAAATATAAGCCAATTTTTAAATATCCTTTCATTGTCCCAAGAATCTATTATCACTTAAGTGTAAACTTTCTCTTTCTGCACATTCTAAGTGAAAAAAATAAAGGGCTAACTGAACAGTCAGGTTCCCAGGCATATGTGATTTCATGCCTGTCTGCCTATGACTACTGGAGAATGGAACTACAACATGATGAGCTCGGCTCTGTGCCAGCTGGGGCCAGCGCTTGGCATGCATGGTCTCTTCCAATCTATACAGCAGTCCTGTGAAGAGTAAGGATCTTTGAGGAGTCTAACTTTAAAGAATGAAGAAACTCAAAGAATTTGTCTAAAGATCACAGCTGGATACACTATGTTAAGTTCCAAAAGTAAAACTCAACCCCAAGCCTGTTTGATCAGAAACACACACTGTCCTGAAAAATGTCCAGGTATTCACTTCAGGATTGGAAGGAAGGCAAAGAGAGTGAAAGACTAATTCAGAAGTCGCAAATGATGCCAGTATAAAAGAACAAGGGAGTCAATGCCCACAGAAGAGAGAATAGGAATCAGCTGGCTAGTTCTGAATTAAGGTTCTCAGTCACTCAAGAGGCCCCAAACCCACTGCCCCTTCACTCTAGACAAGTGCTTCTCATACACTAGTGTATATACAAATTACCTAGGGATCTTAAAATGCAGATTCTAATTCAGTAGATCTGGTGTGGGGTCTAAAATTCTGCATGTCTTACAAGCTCCCAGTAGATGTCCATTCTACTGGCCTGGGGTTCACAAGGCCCTAGACTCTTCAAGGACTTTCATACCCATCATGATTTCTACTATTGAGGCAGTAACTTGCAGCTGGGTAAGTCCCTGCTCTCATTCATGTAACTAAGGAAACTAGAAGAAGCACATGCAGCTGCCATCAATCAGGAGAGGAAGTCCTCGGTCATTAGGTGTCCATCCCAGAGCACTTCCTGTCTACCAGGGACAGTGCATGCTACACATCCCAAACCCTCTTTACCAAGAAGGAAACTGATGATTAGTGAGGATAAGCAATCTGTTTAAGGTCCAGAACTACTGAGTGGATGATCTGGCTTTGAACCGGTCTCCATGACTCCAAGGCCTCTGTTCTTAACCAATTTACTACATTCCCTATATGTCAATATGATTTTTTAACATACATATATTTTCTCTTTTCATTATCAGGCCACCCTTGGATTTAGAAAAAAACAGACATCATTGCCTCCATTCAATATGTAAAATTAATGCTGGTCTGGAGAAAATAAATGACATATTCAAGGTCACACAGTGAGTATATAGAAACCTAGGACTCCAGTATCTAGCTCACCTGCTTTGTAGTTGTCTCACTGGTGGGTTTCAGCCCCAGGCAAATTAACTCTTGATTTGGTGAGACCAAAAAATGACAATGGAACATTCTTGGGTGAAATGATTTAGACCCAGCTTTCTTCTCCCACTGGCAGGTCAAGTGCGAGAATCCCGTCTGCCCAAGTGTGCCTGCAGCAACCTGGTCTCTGCCTCTGGGCCTCTCTGCACCTGCAGCCTTCTCAGTCTCTGTCCTAGACACTGCCACCACTCCAGCCTCTGCTCTCCTGCAGCCATGCAGCCCAGAGCACTGGGTAGAGTTCTTTATATGGAGTCAATAATAACGTATTGCCCACACATGTGCAGTGAGCAATCCTGGCCATGGGAACTTTCATTTTCTCTAGACTCCACCCCTCCAGGATTCTTGCCTCATGATCCATGCACCCTCTATCTTCCATGATGTTCTCTGTGTGAGAAAGCTGAAACATTGTAACCAAATTCCACAATAACAACAGAGACTACAACAATAATACAAACAACAAAATGTATGATACAGATAACAGAAATTATAATAACCCTCAAGCCTGAGGAGATTAGTTGCCACCAACTGGTCATTTCAGCTGTATTCAAACCAATTCTACTCAGATGAATTCATGACTTGCACTTTCCATGCACATCAGCCCAGCAAGCAGTTTTTGCTAGGGTGTGTGCCTAATCCACACAGACATTAGGGGAGATTAACCTTAAGGGTGATAAGATACATGTTTCAGTGACACCAACATAAGCAAATCTTGTCCATCAGGGCTGCAAGAAAGGGGACAGCAGCATGCAGAGGAGACATGACTCCACTCAGTTGTCTGCAGTCTACAGTCACATGCCAGGAGCCCTCTGGCTCTTCCACTGGCCACACCAGGGAACCAAAAGGACCACAGGTGGGCCTTACAATACCCACCTTCTCCAGCTCCTGGAGGGATTCTCCAACCTCTCTAGCAGAAAGTCTTGCACACACACAGGTCTTGAGGCTTTGTGTCCAGCTTCTATTTCTTGGTCCCCGACTGCTGAAACCAATGCCCTGGCTTCAATTGTTGCCACAGCTCCGGTAAGATTTTATTTGACTTCAAATCCAATTTCTCTGTCTGTTCCTGCTCCTATTAAATCAACCCACATCTGGGTCCTCATGAACTTCACAGGGCCCTTTAAATTCTTCCTCTGAATAGTGGACCGTATTTCCTGCCATGTGCTCATTGTTTCAGCCTCTCCCAAGTCTGCTACCACATGTAACCTCACTTATGGGCTGCCCCAACTGAGAAGCAAGAATGGCCACTAGCGCCCCAAAGAGGGACTTAAGAGCCATTTGAAGCACCACTTTTCTCATCCCCACAGTAAAAGGTTCCTCACCTGGGCCATAATTCTCTGGAAATGCCATTTTTTATGTCTAATGCCTGTAACACCTGTTGGAGCTCAGCAAACATCTGCCACCTAGTGGGGAAAGATGGTAAAATGCTAGATGGTATGACCCTGATTGGGCCATACACTGGGAAGTGTGACAATCCAATTGAGAAGGGAGTGATTTTCTGGGGTCGGATGTGCATTTTGCAGTCGCTGCCTCAGAAAAGAGTGAGTTATCAGGGAAGCCAGTTTTCCCATTTCTAACCCAAACAGAATAATCTCATCAGCACCTACATCCCAAATATGGAGGAGCCAAGCTGATACTGACTCCGGGGGCTTCTGCAAAACTGGGAGCCGAAATTCACTAGCTCAGTCTGAGTATAGGGGCAGAGCATAGAGTGCTTCATGACCTGAGGAGGGGGCTGCACCTCTCCTGAAGGAACCTGTGGTTGCTGTGTCTTTGTTTTCTTAAGTACAAGGTGGTAGGCTTTCAATCAAGTGGGCTTTCAGCTGAGGATATGCCAATGCTTCTACCCCAACCTGCTTATCAAACCCCAGCTCCTCCTCCATTTCTGGAGCTGATGGCACCACTACATCCTTCACCTCCCGCACAGCACCTCACAGCCTGCCTGCATGCTTGTGCTTCTTCTTTCTTCTTCTTGTGCTACCATTACATCCTTTACCATCTCCACAGCACCTTGTAGTGACACCATCTCAGTTATCAATAAATTTTTTACCTCCTCTCTTGCACCTTGCAGCTTGCTTCTCATGTTGCCTATTCTCCTGCTTCTCGCAAGAGTATGCCCTTCTCCCATATTGACTATCTTAACACTGAGAAAAAGCAAACCCATAGTTCCCACTCCCTCACAGGCACTCTGTTTCTTTAAGGAATTCCCTATTTTGCTGAGGGCCAACTCTACTGCTTCAGGCATCACCTCTATCTCTTCCCAGTCTTGGGAAGAAGCCCAATCCTCTAGGAAGCAAGCCACCTCAGACTGCAAGTCCACTGGGGGACACTCAAATGTCTCCCCATTCACAGAGGCAGCCGGCTGAAGCACCCCTCCCAGGAGGTCAGCCTGTCTGTTCTTTGGTCTATAATGAATCCCGCCAATGTCTCCAATTGTCTTGCCAATGGGTTTCAGCCCCAGGCAAGTTCACTCTTGATTCAGTGAGAATAAAAAATGACAATTGAACATTCTTGAGGTGAAAGGGTTTATAACCAGCTTTATTTCCCCAGTGGCAGATTAGGCGCTAGAATCCTGTCCCCCTCAGGGCAAGTCTGCATGCATCAAGCTGGTCTCTACCTCTGGGCCCCTCCACCCCTACAGCTGTCTCTGTCTCTGTCCTTGGTGCTGCCACCACTCCAGCCTCTGCTCTCCTGCAGCCATGCAGCCCAGAGCACTGGGCAGAGCTCTTTATGTAGAGTTAATAATAACGTATTGCCCACACGTGCTGTAGGCAAGCTGACCAGGGTCAGGTGAGAATCTTAGCCATAGGAATTTTCATTTTCTCTATAGTGCTGTGACTGGAATTCTTAGCCTTGGTTGCACTTTAGAATCACTTGGGGAGCTACTAAAAACCTCAATGCCCAGGAAGCTCCCCCAGACAAAATAAACCAGAATCTCTTGAGGTAGAATCAGACACCAGAAGTTTTTAAAGGTCCTAGGTGATTTCAATGTTCAATCAAGATTGGACCCTGGATAAATTTTTCCAGAAAATCATTAACAAGATTTACTAGCACATAAATACATAAACCACAGATATATTATGGGTAATAACAGACTTATAGGGTGGCCTAGGGTTCTAACCATAACATATACACTCTGAGTTCTAAACAATCATCTTCAAATAATCTTTTGAAATGCATGTGTTGTATGACTGTCTGTGCACTAAGCTAAAGTGCTCCTTCATGACTGCTTTCCTTCACTAAAAATTTAATGATTGCAAAAGTACGCTCAGGTCTGAAGCTGTAGAAACCATTTGGGTATTAGTGATTTTCAGTTACTGCTGCCTCAAACAGCCTTGGTTTCCTGGAGACTAAAGGTGGCCTCAATCATTCTCTATTCTCTATCCAGTCTTAGGACACAAAAGGAATATTCTCCAGGGAGAACAACTTCTGTTTAACAGTGCACCAAAGAATCATGTAGCATTTACCCTGTGGGGATGGGGGATGAATTAATGAAGAGGAATGTAACTGTCCTAACTAAAATTTGTCCAAAGTCCTGAGGAACTAGGAGAAACAACTGAGATACTCAAAACAATGCAGCCCAGTGTTCTCTGATGCAAAATGAAGTAGAAAGATATTCGAATGGGCATGCACAGAACTTCAAAATATGGCCTGTGGAGATGTTAAGAAAATGATCTCACACCCATACAGCTCAGCTAGACAACATCTAAAAATGAATGCAAATATCCAAAAGAAGGGTTTTCATTACCAGAAGAATCTCTAAATGGCTTATGATCTTCTAATTTGAGTTGAGGTTGATGACTTATAGGGCTGGTTTCAAACCAATGGCCTAAAATGAATTGTCTTTAAAGAAAGCAATTCTCTTCTACAACTTTCTTTGCTTATATAAGATACCTGAGAGGGAAAAAAAACTATTTCCTTTGATGATTATAATAGATATTAGGGTAACTTATGGGGACTTTAATAGACCAGAGATTTACTTTATAAATCACACACACACAAAGTCCTATCTGTATTATAGAAATATCTTTGAAGTATTTAAAAAAACATACTACTCCCAATATTGTTTACCTGAAACTCATCCTCCTGTCTTGGAAGGAAAAGTTGCTCTGGGCTGTCCTTGCTAAGATGTACTGGTCCAGTAACTCCTTCATCTCCATACACCCAGAGTATGACATTGGCTTGAGTCCCTGTATTTCCCGTCAGCACTAATACCTTCCATTCATCTTCTGACTGAAGAATCTCTCTGCTTTCGGAAGGTCTGCCTTCTTCTATGATAGAAAAAAGGTATTAGTGGCAGATCTGATGCAACATCAAGCTGACAAGACTACTTTGTCAGATGGAGCCCAAGGACATCAAAATACAAGGGAGGTGTGGGACAGAGAGGCACTAGACTGCTACAACTCCAAGGAGCTGATTTGCGCTTGTCTCCTCCCAGCAAGGTTCTGGCCAACCAAAAGTGAACTACCCAAGTAAACTAAATTAGAACAATAGATATCTGAAATAACTAGTAATCTTTTGCTTGTCCTCAACAATACAAAAGGGTGCATGCTGGAATTTTCAGTTGTGTCCAGAGCATAAAGCTGCCTGTATGGCTTATGATTTTTAGGCAGAAGTACTGTAATTTAAAGTAACAAAAAAACAGTGGAATTATAGCATATTTTCAGTGAGATGTAAAATGGCAAATTGACATAAGTGAAAATTTTCCGAAAGAAAAAAAGACCCACTGGAGAGAGCAATGAAAGGATTTGGAACTAAAGACAGAATTTTCACAAATGCAGATGGTTTCAGAGGTGCTTAGAGCAGGTTCATCTGAAAGGGCAGGAATGCACAACAGCAGTGTTTTTCACAAGCCAGCCTCCAACAGTCAGCAGTCCCCAGACAGCCACTCCTGGTTTATGAGAGATGCTTATGAAGTGAGGTCCCCAGCTAACATTGCTGTCTTCTTTGCTCTCTCTTTAGCCTGTTGCATCATCTAAGGAGAGAGTGGGGCATGCAGTACTGAGAGCATCTTCCAAGCTACTCTGCATTGGTTGTCTGAATTACCCCAGCAACTGTCCACTAATTCTTAACTAACATTTCCAGGTAGACATATTACAGATCTAGGTAATGAGATAAATTTCTTCACGCCAGATGGTTACAAAGGAAGCCAAGACTTCCTACCTTTAATTTCGCAGCTTGAAACTATAGGCAACCCTAGGTAGCCCCTAGGATCTTATCAGTACAGCATCAACAATGACGATAACAAACCCAGGAAACAATCTGAGTGTCCCCCATCATCCACGGTCCTGCTTTCCACAGATTCCACCTCTATCTGGAAGCAGATGATCCTCCTCCAGATGTACTGTCAGTTCAACAGTAGCCTAACACTAAGTCACAGTGCCTGTGTCATTCACTTCACTTCATCTTGTAGGCATTTTATTGTTTCACGTCATCACAAAGAGGGTGAGTACAGTACAGCTGGATATTTTGAAAGACCATATTCACATAACTTATGAAGTATATTGTTATGATTGTTCTATTATTATTGTTTTTAATCTCTTACTGTACCTAATTTATAAATTAAACTTTATCATAGATATGCAAGTATAGTATAATTATAATTATACCTTAGTATAATTATACTATATTAAATAGTATAATTAGGATTTGGTACTGTCCATGGTTTCAGGTATCCACTGGGGGCCTTGAATATATCTCCTATGGATAAAGGGGGACTACTGTAGTTATTTCCTGCTATAATGGACAAATTTTAAAATAAAAATCTATGCAAAAACATTTAAATGCAAAAAAGTTGGCATTTTTTAAAGTTGCCTCCTTTTTACTCTCCTCAATTATAATATAATCACCACTAAGCTCCTACTATAAGCTAGGCTCTGTGGTGAATGCTTCTTATTCACTTCTCATCCTATGAAGTAAATCAAATTATGATGTCCATTTTAAGGTGATGAAAAAAGGCAGAAGTTAAATAATATGCCCAAATCATATAATGAGTAAATGATGGAATGTCCAATTCCAAAGCCTCTGTACTTGAGTTAGATGGGTGTTCTGTGTCCACCCAAACACAGTTCACCAGGACACAAAACTTAACATTATCATGTCAACCTTATTCAGTCCTTGCATTAGTCCTGTGATGTCCTGTGTACTATTAAGCAGGTGGCCAAACCCGGACTCAGAGGTTAAGTAATTTGCCCAGAGTTACACAGTCAGAAACAAAGAACTAAATTCCAATCCAGGCACAGCAAGTTTGAATCTCATTCTGGATGAAGGATCAAAGGTAGCTGACCTGGAAAAGATGACAAAGATTGGTCCAACAACATTTTATGACACAATCTAATTTTCAAAATCCAAATATTGTTTGTGAACACCTGACCAACTTGCCTGTCATTTCTAGTCAAACATGAACAGAAACCTCACAAACTTGGAATTTCTTCGTAGACAACAATGCAATCAGGTACCTACAGATGAAAACTCCATAGCATATCCATGAGTCCCAGAGAGTACTTTGTGATTTGGGTCAGTAAGATACTCTTTAGGATGTTAATCATTTATTTAGTATCTTATAAATATCTTAGTCATCCAAAAGAATCATTTTTACTCAATTCAAGAAAATTTCATTTCGTTCCTATTTGCTGGGCATAGTGTTAGTTTCATTTCTCTCTAAAAATTCATGGCACAAATTTAAAGTTTGAAAGATAAATAATGAGAGTCTCACCCTAGAGAGACACACTACTTAATGGGGAAGACTGATGTATAAATATTTGGATTTCAGACATACAAACACATTCACAGTGTTAAAAGAAGAAGTATGAAGTTCAGATGCAGCAGAGAGCAGGAGATTAACTATGGAGGGGTGGGCAGGAAAGGTTTCATAGAGGGGATCTTAGTGCTAGGTATAGAAGCATGAATCAGAGTTTTGCAGAAGAATTCTAGATAGAGGGAACAGCATGTTTGAAGGCTTGAAGAAGCAGGCATGTTGGAAGAACTGCACATGGTGATATGTATTGAACATAATATCATGTGAGATGTTATGTGAGAAAAGGAGAGAGAGATCATGGATGGGACTGGGCAAGCTGGAAGGGAGTTGGCATACCCTAGGGTAGACAACAGGTAGTCAATCAAGATTCTAAAGTCTGGTGGTGATATAATCAGAGTGTTAGAAAAATCACTCTGAAACAGGGTGAGTTGTATGTAGCAGGGAGAGACTTAAGACAGGAAGCCAGTGAACAAACAATGAACACTGAACAGTGAACAAAAAACAGCACTGGAATGAGGTCAAGAGGTGTGGTTACTTGGTTTAGGTTTTTGATTGTCCACATGCAAGTTCATACACATGCATTCATGTGTATGCATGTGTATGTGTGTTTAGCTTGTTTGATTTAATCTGCAAACAAGTTGATGGTCTCTAAACCCTCTTCTTCCAGCTCTAACAGTTTCACAAATATAACACATTTGCACAAACAAAACACATTGTCAGGGTGCACTCATGTGACAAAAATTAATGACTTAATATACTATAATCTATAATATAAAACAATGTATTAAAGTTTGTGCTGTTATCAATTAAATATGAATTCCATCTAATGCCCTAAACCAAAGTCCATTAGTCTCAGATCATAAATTTATCCATTTGAGAACCATAAAAGCAGTTGCTGTTGTTGACAAGAGGCTTAAAATATTCTAAGCTAGGAGAATATTTGATGGGGACTCTGAATTAGTTAACAGACTTTTTCAGGGTCTCCATGAATGAAATCTATACTTATTGAGATGGCTTAAAATTTATTCATGATTTTAAAATGTTCTTCATGGGGCTGACAGACTCCTTAATTAAGCAATAATCAGGTTGACTCAACTAAAAAAAAAAAAAAACAGCTAAGCTACCTTTGTGATGCTGGTCTCCTGAAGCTCTGAAGAAAGAAAACATTACTCACAGAAAAAAATAATAAATAACAAATTAGCTGATTCTAATAGTTCACGAGTTGATTAAAGTTGAGATCAAATAAAGGCATCAATCATTACCAAAGAGTGTAGGCATAAAAACGAGTTCTATAAACCTTTTGTAATTTTTAAAGGCAGTATTTAAGAAAGCTGATTTATACCAAAATGGAAAGCAGAAACTAAAAACAAATGTCCCTCCATATTTGATAGCACAGTATCAGAAAAATGGTTAGCAATTAAGTCCAATTTTTAAAAATGTAAAACAACCTCTCTATAGCATCTTGCAATGTAAAAATACCTATTTCTCAAAAATTAATATGAATAGTCTTGTATTATTCATGAATTTATTATTTTCTTGATTTAAGTTATAGTAAGCATTTATATAAAGTAAGCACAAAGCTGACAAAGTCACTACCAGATAGAAAACAAAATCAAATAATCAAATAATCAAAGCTCAACATGCTAGAATGTTGGACTGATATCAAGAAGATGAAACTAACTGGTGTCAAGGTAAAGGTCTGAATTTTGTTTCAAAAAAATCAGTTATATATTCTTCAGGGAGAGGATATTATGAATACAAAATCCTAATGATCTTTATATATACCAAGAGTGCAATTAAGATGCCTAAAATACATATTCCAAGCAGAGTCTGTATTAACAGGTGTGTGGGGCCCACATTAAAGGAATATCATTATTCTAACTGTTTAAATTATATGAGAAGACAGGCTTCTACTTGGAGAATCACACTTAAAAATTCATAAAGGTAAAGGATTTAGAAAACAAACATTAAGAGAAACTATAAAAAGTGTATTTGAAATAGAAAATACTAAAAGGAAACACTAGTCCACTTTTTAGTATAATAAGAGTATACTAAGAAAAAAATGAGAATACACTGAGAAAAAGCAAAGGTTTATTATATAGAAGAGGATGTTAACTTTTTATGGGACAAAAGAAATTATAAGGAGTAGGTTTTCTGCTCAACATAGAGAGGTACTTTCAAGTGATTAGGATTGTTTGAAATGGAATGACTTATTTCTGTACTCTTCTTGTGAACTTCTACATTGCTTTTGCCAGGTCAAATGTCCCTTCAAATCCTCTTTCAATGATAAATGAAAACTTACACCACCATCACGCTAACGCTATAATTTACTACAATAGCACGAACACACAAAAAAGAAACCTACACTTCACTCTGGATACTGAGTGATATTTTTTTTAATATTAAAGAGGAACACACACTAAGATCACAACAGGAAGAAAATTAATATAATTCACTGATAATTCCATTTATAAGAATTATAACAATTCTTATAAAATTAATATAATTATTATTTTAATTATTATTATTGTTATTAATTATAAAATTAATATAATTCCTGATAATTCCATTTATAAGAATTATTCTAATAAAATTCTAATGAATAATACAAAATACAAATGAGTGTCTGTTGCAAGTTATACTTGAAAAAAAACTTGAAAAATGCCCAATAGTAACTAAGGAATAGGTAAATATGTTAAGGTACATTTGTATAATGGATTATTTGCAACTACTAAATTATTTTATAAAAGTATTTAATGTTATGAAAAATGCTTATAATGTTTAGGGTCTTTTATTAATTGAAAAGTTACAATATTGTATAGCCAACATAACCTATTTAAAGTGCTTTTTGGAAGGTAACAAGACAATATAATTTAATTTTTTCCTTTATGCCTTATGTGTTTCATATTTTTCTCAGAATAAGTTAATTTACTATTACTATCTTTAAGGAAGACTTCAACTAGATAACAGATTTCATATTTTCTTTGACCAGGGATCTTTGTTTTTTGTAGTGTTGGCATTTAAATAGGTATTAAAAAAAGTATTCCTATTGCTGAGAGTTTGGCACAGATGAGGTCTTGCCCAGCAACACCACTGGGACAAACCGTAAACAGACTGAGGACGGTTATGGCTGCCGCCCAGCACTGCTCAAGTTCCCATGCACAAAGCAGGCTCATCTCCATCTGGAGGTGAGACTCAACTACATTCATCTTCCTGGGCCTCAGTTTTCTCATGCTTAAAAATAAGTTACAGTAGAGGCATGGGAAGGGCTGTGCAACACAGACAAGACAAGTAGTGATTCTACAGCATCTTACTATGCTGATGGACAGTGACTGTAATGGGGTTTGTGGGGGGGACTTGGTGAAGGTGGGATCCTAGTAAACATAATGTTCTGCATGTAATTGTAGATTAATGATAACAAAATAAAAATAAAAATAAAAATAAATAAGTTATAGTGAAGATTTCTAAGGACAATTTGAGTTCAGAATATCAAATTTTAAGTCTTCTCTTTTTATATTTGGTTTGAATGGTTCTAAATGTAGTTTTCCAAACTTACGCAGAAGCTATTTATGTCCCTAAATATGTTTATGATTTTTTTAATATTAATTTTCAAATAATCTATGGATGAAATGATATGGTACCTTGGATTTTTCTTTAATTCAGTTGTGGCTATATGGGGCATAGTATGAAGGATTATAAACGAAACAAGGTTAGGCATATGTTGATAATTGTTGAAGCTGGGCAATAGGCAAATAGGAACCTATTATTCCATTCTCTTTACTTTGGTATATGTTTGGAACTTACCATCATTTAAAATTTTATTTAAAAAAAATAATATTCTTTCCTCAAACCTCCCCTACCCTAACTATATTAAAATCCAACTTGGTCCTGAAGGAAAACCTTGAAAAGTTAAAGGTACTGTGATTACTACAAAAGCACTATTTACTGTATATGTGGTATTATAAATTCTAAATCTTTGTCTCCTTTTGATGTATATAAGAAAAATTCCATCTTTCTAATAAATGAGTATTTTGAATAAAGAAGAGAGATTTATTTTATCTATAATACCTAATTCCCCAAACTATATCCATCTTCCCCTATCCTGAAAGTAGACTGACATAATCTCATTCTTCAGGCACTAGTAGTTGTTTCTGATGTCTTTAAAATTATGAAATAAGATTTCTAAAGTTTTTTTCAACTAACATATGTTTTAATATGAATGGCTAATCTAACCCAAATCTATCTAGCATGACAGCTAAATTGTAAAACCAAAAGGAAAGCATATTTTTGCCAGAAACAACTTTTAACTACTATCGACGTTGGACAGAAGTAGAAGGAAGATAACTACAAAGAGTCATGATCTAATTACTCACTAATGAATGAGAATCTTCTAGGCAGTATTCATCTGTGAAGGCATTTTTGTTCTACCTAGAGTCACGGGTGCTTATAAAAACTATTTTGACTGCAATCAGAGAAGGCAAAATTTTTTTAAATCATGGGCATTTTGTAGATGGCATTTATATTAGGGAAGTTTTATCATCTGAATTCCCAGGATTTCATGTCCAAATTCAAAGTTTTAAATAGCTTATTTAATGTTTAAATAGCTTTTAATAAATTAAGCTTTTTCCCCCTTTTCTCAGTGTTTGATCCATTCTCCATTTCTACCACGTTGCCATTAACTACAACAGAGAACTTTTAGGATTTTCCACAATAAATAAATGATTTAAATTGTATTTTGTGTCTAGCATGCTTTGGATGTTTCCTTTATTTCATTTATCAGTTTTTAACCTTATATTTTTATATTTATCTGGCTCACTAGACCGTAAACTTCAAGAAAGCAGAGACCAAGTCTGTTTTGCCCACTACTGTATTTCCTCACATCTGACATTCAGTAGGCACACAGTGCATAACTGATGATTTATTAAACGAAAGAATTATTTGAAATTTTCTTAATCAGGAAGACTAATTTTATCATTAAAAAAAATTACTTGGTGTTCCTGCATCAATCTAAAACTTATACCTTCTGATCCTTAAAAATTTAACAGTGATAGCAGATAAGAGGTAGTTATCCAAAAGATGTGAAGAACTCACATACTTCAATAACAAACAATAAAAATAATCTAATTTAAAAGTGGAAAGAAGAATTAAATAGACATTTCCCCAAAGAAGACATCCAAATGGCCAACAGGTACATGAAAAGATAATCAATATCATTAATCTTCAGGCAAATCAAAACCAATGAGTTTCACCTCACACCTGTGAGAATGGTTGTCATCAATAAGACAAGCATTAGTGTTGACAAAGATGTGAAGAAAAGGGGACTCTTGTTCACTGTTGGTGGAAATGTAAATTGGTCTAGCTACTGTGGAAAACAATACACTAGTTTCTCAAAAGATTATAAACATGATTATCATAAGATCCAGCAATTCTCACTTCTGGGTATATACCCAAAGGAAATGAAAACAGGATACTGAAGAGATGTATGTAGTCTGATGTTTATCACAGCATTATTCACAATAGCCAAAATATGGAAACAACCTAAGAGCCTGTCAACAGATGAATGGATAAAGAAGATGTGATATACAATGGAGTACTATTTAGCCATGAAGAAGAAGGAAATCCCACCATTTGCAACAGCATGGATGAAACTAGAGGACAGTATGCTAAGTCAGACAAGTCAGACAAAGACAAACACTGTCTGATTTTATTTATATGTGGAATCTTTAAATAAGCTGAATTCATGAAAACAGAAAGTGAAATGGTGGTTACCAGTGGCTTGAGGGGTGGGGGGTGGGAGGTGGGAATGAATAGTAGAGATGTTAAGAGTACAAACTTGCAACTAGTAGATAAATAAAACCTGGAGATCTAATGTACAGTATAGTGATTACAGATAACAATATTGTATCATAAACCTCACACTTGCTAAGAGACTAGATCTTAATTATTTTCATTACAAAAAAGAAATGATAATTACGTGACATGATAGAGGTGCTAGCTAACACAAACAATGGCAATCATATTGCAATATATAAATGTATCAAATCAACATACAGTACACCTTAAACTTAAAAAACAGTTTAACAATGGTAACATTTTAAAAATGTTTTCAGCCAGAGCACACAAATATTCATAAGATGTATAGAAGATTTTCTCTTAAGTATTTTGCTGCTCATAAAAAGTATCTATTTCTAGAGATTTCAGCTAGCATGCTACTATATTCAATCAAGTAAAAAGTTAGTTGAAATGGCCATTCCAAATTTAGGTGTCATTACTTCCTCACAAAAGATTGAATTCTACTTCTGTGAAAAATTTTACCTAAGCACATGTTTCTCATGCACTGCAATTTGTCACCCTGCTCCATGGATTCGTAACATGACATATATGAAATATGAATATAAAACATATGAAACATAAAACCAGGCCTAGTCCAATGCAGCAACAATCAAAAGGCTAATTTCTCTTCCCTCTGGTTGATGTGACAGTATCATAGGATATCAGCAAGAGACATCTATTTTCTGTTACTGTCTGAAAGAAAAGAGGGCACACCCAATAACTAATTTTCAAAGAGCACTTTTTACAAAGGAACATAATTTATCTCTCAAATTGGGCTTTTTTAATGTCTCTCAAGATGGGCTTTTTTAAAATGGTCCAGACAGTGGTCTACTCTCTTATTTCACCCAAAGATGACTAGATTCTGATGCACAGACTTTATCAGTTACCATTCATTATACTTCCCAGTCAGACAGAAGGAATATACTTAAGAGCAAGAAAATGATCAAACAGATTAAAGAAATAGAAACTAAAAATTCAAACCTCTGAGGCCTATAGTACTTTACTCATGCCTCAGTTTCTGTATCAGAAAACAGAGATTATTTTTGTTGTTGTTTAGACTTTTGTAAGAATTTGCTCTAATTCACGAAATATAATCATAAAATATTTTCTAGGTGATAGTCCAATATATCATAACTTAATACTTTGTTCTTTTCACGTCAGTATTCTGGAGTGCACACTGAATTCAAGATAAAGAAAAAACACATTTTAAAATACATGTATTCTTTGTAATATAAAACCAAAGCATAAAAAAGCATATTAACAGCTTAAAAGCAAGTTCACATGGTGTAATGTGACCTATATTATGAAAATCATTTGGTGTGCTTCCTGAGGTGGTCACAAAGAAGCAGTGCAGACAAACCAAAAGAAGGGAAAAAGTTGTTGCTTACTTGCAGCTGAAAAAAGTAAGGGCCCCCTGGCCTCAGATTCTGATGGTGTTTCTTGCTGGTTTTTTGACTCATGGATCTTTTCCTCTTCTTGGCTGGGGGTAGCCAACATACCCACTGGGTTTTCCCTGCCAACTGAAATTAAGATTTTACAAAATTCCATCCTCTCAAAAATCACTTGCTTCTTCTCAGAAAACACAACGTATGTTCAGCTATGCAAGTTTAAGTTCTGCTATTGTTTCCATTTCAATGCCTAGTCAAATCTTTTTACTGTGCATTACATAGTTACCAAAAAATGACTTTTGATTCTTAGCAGCAGGCTGTGCATAAATGGTATTCCTATAAGATCTATTCACTGCTTAATAAATCCAAGCAGTAATTTAACAACACAGTATGAATTAAATTAAATATTCAAGATTTTTTTTATAGATTCTAAATGGGGATTCCTTTGATAATCTGCTACTTAACCTTTCTCAAAAAAAGTAAACTGACTAAAATATCATTCAAACAATACTTCATGTGACCTTACTGAAATATGAGAAACATACCTGTAAATGAAGAAAACATTAGCTATTTTTCTGACTTTATTCAGAAGCAAGTAGTTTTGGTGTCTTGTTCAGGAATAGATATCTCCAACTTAACTGAATAATGATTCCAATTTTATAGCATATGCTCAGGAGTTCTATTTATATTTATGATTCCTAAGTTTAAGCTGTTTTGTCTTTCATTCTTAAGAATTAGACATATTATTAAGTGGTAGTAACTCATACCATGAGTGTCAGATTTTAGAGACCTCATCAGCAACAAAAAATTATATAGATGTCTAATTCTACATAATAATCAATAATAACTACTTGTTAATACCACAATTACAGTCAATAATTTAAGATGACTCATAAAATGTTAGCATGAAAAACTATAACAACCTCATAGGTATGGTTAATTGAAATAAGTAACACTTAATCATATGGAGTGTAGCACTGACTATACAATACTAGTGTCTGAAAAACTGCCCATGACCATATCATTTATATCTTTCAATGATATAATTTCAGACAATAATAGCTTTTACACACCAAACCCTGTAGAACATAAGTTTTCCACTTGATTTACAATGCAATGTTTAGAAAATGGAGATTGGTTAAATGAATATTTAAATGTTAAAAGGAAGATAAAAAAATCTCTAGAAATACTCTCACTGAGGGCAAATGAACATTTGAAGAGAGACATTTAGAAGATTCCTAAATATAATTTAGGGTCCATTTTATTATGGTCCAATTAAGGGACCAATAATTAAAGGACTACATTATTTACAAGTAATGCAGAAATCCAGGATTTACAAAGAGAAACTCTCTTCTAGTCTGTCATAAGCATAAGAATAAATCAAAGCACAGCATATGCCTCCAAGTGAGAACACTGGTGTGTACTGAGGAGAACATGGCCTATGGAACATGTAGAGAAAACAGTGTCCCAGTCCAGAAGTTAGAAACAAGAATAGAAAGGACTGCACAGCAGGGTCGGCCTAAGCAGGCTGAAATAGAACGAGCATCTCTCATCTCTCTACCGTCCCCACACTGGCTTTCCAAGATTCTACCTCATCCTCAAAAACAATGTCAGTATCCTTTTTTATAGACACAATAGTTGCCTTTATAGTAGGAAATTCAGGTCCTGGGAGATATTTTCTGGCGAGGTCATCCAGGACGTTCCTGCCCATCTGCACAGAAGGCTGCCCACTTTGTCTTTGGGCCAGGTGGGTCACAGATGAAAGTCCAAAATCCAGTAAATGGCCCTCCAATGGATTCACAGCCTACTATGAATTGGACTTGCTCTTACTAGTGTGCTCTTTTTGACTCATTCTCGCATTTTAAAAAGGTGCATGAAAATTTCTCAACTACAACATAAAACAAAACCTGTGATGAGGACCAAAGAACTAGAATTGTCTAGCTGGAAACCCTCTCAAAAAGGCATGTATCACACATACAGCTAGAATTTAATGATTAACTTATTCATTTCAGATACTGTCTCATTATATCCAAAAGTTTACACCACACAGAAAGGCTGCAACTCTAAAAAGTGAGTTCTGGGAGAGTCCTGAGCACAGGGGCTCTGCCCCTGTGAAATTGGGGTACAGTCTCCTTTCCAAACACAGATAATACGCATCCAGATAATACATTGATAATATTCTCTGTTGGTTCAGTATAATAACTGCTCATGTAAGCAAATGAGAGCAGATCTCTTCACACTTCCTCCTACAAATAAGGTTCATAGTACCATGAATGTAAATTCATGAAAGAGAAAAAAGAGGCTTTGCTACACAAGTTGGCTAGCACAGCTAAATCATATTAGGATAAGTGGCTTTATTATAAATTCTCAATACACAACTAATTAAACCAAATCCTAACCAACTTGTAGATGAAGAAACAGGAAAGTTGTCATTTTTCCAAAGTGATTAAAAGAGGGAGTGAGAAGGTATCTTTTGTCTTCCAGGAATCTGTCAACCCAAATATATTTAAGTTGTAAAAGATACCATGATGAATTAGAGGAGAAACTAATAAAATTGAAAGCAGGAATTCAATGGAACCAAAAGCTAATTCTTTGAAAAGATCAATAAAATCAATAATTGTTTAGTCAGGCTAACTAAGAAAAAAATGTATGAAAGGACACAAATTACTAAAATTAGAAATGAAAGAGTGGGCACTACTACAGTTCCTATGGATACTAAAAGGATAAAAGAAATACTATGAATAACTTTATCTCCACAAATTTGATAACCTTGAAGAAATGGACCAATTCCTTGAAAGACACAATTTGCCAGAACTCATACAAGAAGACATTGACAAAATGAATAGGCCAATATCTATTAAAGAATTTGAATCAATGCTTAATAAACTTTCAAAACAGAAAGCACCAAGCTCAGATAGTTTACTGAAGGGTTCTACCAAACATGTAAGGAAGCAATTATACCTATTGGCTATAATCTCTTCCAGAGGGAATACTTACTTATTCTATGAGGTCAGTATTGCCCTAATACCAAAACCAGACAAAGAAAACTACCTCTTATGAACACAGATGCAAAAATCATCAACAATATACTAGCATATCGAATCCAACAATCTATGTAAAAAGATCAACATAGCAAGACCAGGGGAGATTTATCACAGGTATCCAAGGCTGGTTCACATTAAGAAAATCAATTCATGTAATCATTTTTAGGTCAGTGAAAATATTCCATCGATGCCATAAGGATGGGTCATGTCATTATCCAGGAAAACAATTATATTTGCTAGTTTGTTAAAGAATATGATAAAAGGATACAAATGAACAGCCAGATGAAGAGATACTCAGGGTGAGTTCTGGGAGAGTCTTGAGCACAGGGGCTCTGTCCCCATGAAACTGGGGTACAGTCTCCTTTCCAAACACAGACCTGGAAGCTCCACGAATCCCATACTACTGGGATTTTATAGAGGCTTCCTCATGTAACCATGATCAATTATTAACTCTCCTCTCTGCAATGTTGGGGCTGAAAATACCAAGCTTTTAATTATGGCTTGGTCTTCCGGGTGACCAGCAGTCATCCAGGGGCTCACCCAGAGTCACCTCAGTAGAACTGATAAACACTTAGGAATTTAGAAGGGCTTTAGGAGCTCTGTGCCAGAAACCAGAGTTAGGGGTAAGGGACAGAGAACAACATATATTTTTTCTATTATCCCACACTGTTCTCTAAATTTTTTGTTACATCTTGTTTTTCTGATCTGGAAGGAAATTTGGCATTTCCTAGAAAAGTAAGGGAAAATATGGGTAAAAGTAAAGACAAATTCTACACAGAGCAGTACTGATAATGATGTATAGCAATACAGCAAACACAACCTTTGAACAGCAGCCATTCTTTGTGCTTTCTTTTGTTGAAGTGTGCACAGTCTAATGATTAGAGTCAAATAAATCCCTTAGAGGAGTTGTCACAAACAATTTTGCAGGTACACTTATCATTGCAGTTGTAGATGGGGAAAATATGAACTTGACGTGGAAGCCAAATGGCTTATAGTGTACACATGGGTTTCTTTAACATTGTGATGCCCATCTTGTGAAAATATTGGGTAAGTATTACTAGCAAGTGTATTTTGAAGAAATGATGCTTCCATACCCTTCCTCAGAATACCTAAAATTCACAATTCCTCAATAAAATTTCCAAAGCAATGTCTCCAG
This sequence comes from Manis pentadactyla, assembly GCF_030020395.1. Taxonomy (NCBI): domain Eukaryota; kingdom Metazoa; phylum Chordata; class Mammalia; order Pholidota; family Manidae; genus Manis; species Manis pentadactyla. Next base: position 78,784,768 of record NC_080021.1, on the reverse strand, counting down.
CATTTTTGCCCTTATTAAAACAAAAAGTTGCCTCAGTATATTTAGGAATGAGTTCTTAAAAATTGCCTCTGTAAGGTTAACACTTCTTGGAACAGTCTATTTCTGTGCAAGTTCTGACATTTATGATACTGGTGGTGAGATTCCCTGGATCAATGAGAACTTCTTGGTCAATATGAGTTTCTACAACAGCAGGAAGGGAACTATGAAAACTTTCACCATCAATATTTCCCAGATTCTGAGAATACTAATAAGGAACATGTCTCCCCAGGCAAGAGAAATAAAAGCAAAAATAAACAAATGGGACTATAACAAACTAAAAAGCTTCTGCGCAACAAAGGAAACTATCAACAAAGAGAAAAGGCAACCTACTAAATGGGAGAATATATCTGCAAATGATATATCTGATAAGGGGCTAATATCCAAAAAATATAAAGAACTCATACACCCCAACACCAAAAATAACAAATAATCTGATTTGGATTTGAATAGACATTTTTCCAAAGAAGACATAGAGATGGCCAGCACACACATGAGAAGATGCTTAACATCACTAATCATCAGGAAAATTAAAATCAAAACCATATGAGATATCACCTCACACCACACAGAGTGGCTAATATATCAACAAGACAATAAATAACAAGTGTTTGTGAGGATGTGGAGAAAATGGAACCTTCTGTATACTGCTGGTAGGATTGTAAATTGCTGCAGACACTGTGGAAAGCAGTATGGAGGTTCTCAAAAAACTAAAAATAGAAATACTATATGACCCAGCAATTCCACTTCTTTGAATTTATCCAAAGAAAATAAAATTACTAATTCAAAAAGATATGTGCACTCCTATGTATATCATAGCATTATTTACAGTGGGGAGAGTGGGCATCCCTGTCTAGTTCCCGATCTCAGCGGAAATGCTTTCAGCTTCTCGCTATTCAATATAATGTTGGCTGTGGGTTTTTCATAGATGGCCTTTATTATGTTGAGGTACTTGCCCTCTATTCCCATTTTGCTGAGAGTTTTTATCATGAATGGATGTTGAACTTTGTCAAATGCTTTTTCAGCATCTATGGAGATGATCATGTGGTTTTTGTCTTTCTTTTTGTTGATGTGGTGGATGATATTGATGGACTTTCGAATGTTGTGCCATCCTTGCATCCCTGGGATGAATCCCACTTGGTCATGGTGTACGATGGTTTTGATGTATTTTTGAATTCGGTTTGCTAAAATTTTGTTGAGTATTTTTGCGTCTACGTTCATCAGGGATATTGGTCTATAGTTTTCTTTTTTGGTGGTGTCTTTGCCTGGTTTTGGTATTAGGGTGATGTTAGCTTCATAGAATGAGTTTGGGAGTATCCCCTCCTCTTCTATTTCTTGGAAAACTTTAAGGAGAATGGGTATTATGTCTTCCCTGTATGTCTGATAAAATTCCGAGGTAAATCCATCTGGCCCGGGGGTTTTGTTCTTTGGTAGTTTTTTGATTACCGCTTCAATTTCGTTGCTGGTAATTGGTCTGTTTAGATTTTCTGTTTCTTTTTGGGTCAGTCTTGGAAGGTTGTATTTTTCTAGGAAGTTGTCCATTTCTCCTAGGTTTCCCAGCTTGTTAGCATATAGGTTTTCATAGTAGTCTCTAATAATTCTTTGTATTTCTGCGGGATCTGTTGTGATTTTTCCTTTCTCATTTCTGATACTGTTGATTTGTGTTGACTCTCTTTTCCTCTTAATAAGTCTGGCTAGAGGCTTATCTATTTTGTTTATTTTCTCGAAGAACCAGCTCTTGGTTTCATTGATTTTTGCTATTGTTTTATTCTTCTCAATTTTATTTATTTCTTCTGTGATCTTTATTATGTCCCTCCTTCTGCTGACCTTAGGCCTCATTTGTTCTTCTTTTTCCAATTTTGATAGTTGTGACATTAGACCGTTCATTTGGGATTGCTCTTCCTTTTTTAAATATGCTTGGAGTGCTATATACTTTCCTCTTAAGACTGCTTTTGCTGCGTCCCACAGAAGTTGGGGCTTAGTGTTGTTGTTGTCATTTGTTTCCATATATTGCTGGATCTCCATTTTGATTTGGACATTGATCCATTGATTATTTAGGAGCGTGTTGTTTAGCCTCCATGTGTTTGTGAGCCTTTTTGCTTTCTTTGAACAGTTTATTTCTAGTTTAATGCCTTTGTGGTCTGAAAAGTTGGTTGGTAGGATTTCAATCTTTTGGAATTTACTGAGGCTCTTTTTGTGTCCTAGTATGTGGTCTATTCTGGAGAATGTTCCATGTGCACTTGAGAAGAACGTGTATCCTGTTGCTTTTGGATGTAGAGTTCTGTAGATGTCTATTAGGTCCATCTGTTCTAGTGTGTTGTTCAGTGCCTCTGTGTCCTTACTTATTTTCTGTCTGGTGGATCTGTCCTTTGGAGTGAGTGGTGTGTTGAAGTCTCCTAGAATGAATGCATTGCATTCTATTTCCTCCTTTAGTTCTGTTAATATTTGTTTCAGGTATGTTGGTGCTCCTGTATTGGGTGCATATATATTTATAATGGTTATATCCTCTTGATGGACTGAGCCCTTTATCATTATGTAATGTCCTTCTTTGTCTTTTGTTACTTTCTTTATTTTGAAGTCTGTTTTGTCTGATACCAGAATTGCAACACCTGCTTTCTTCTCTCTGTTGTTTGCTTGAAATATCTTTTTCCATCCCTTGACTTTAAGTCTGTGCGCGTCTTTGGGTTTGAGGTGAGTCTCTTGTAAGCAGCATATGGATGGATCTTGCTTTTTTATCCATTCTATTACTCTGTGTCTTTTGATTGGTGCATTCAGTCCATTTACATTTAGGGTGATTATTGAAAGGTATGAATTTATTGCCATTGCAGGCTTTAAGTCTGTGGTTACCAAAGGTTTAGGGTTAGCTTCTTTACTGTCTTACTGTCTAACTTAACTCGCTTGTTGAGCTATTATAAACACAATCTGATGATTCTTTATTTCTCTCCCTTCTTATTCCTCCTCCTCCCTTCTTCATATGTTGGGTGTTTTGTTGTGTGCTCTTTTTAGGAGTGCTCCCATCTAGAGCAGTCCCTGTAGGATGCCCTGTAGAGGTGGTTTGTGGGAGGCAAATTCCCTCAACTTTTGCTTGTCTGGGAATTGTTTAATCCCTCCTTCATATTTAAATGATATTCGTGCTGGATACAGTAGTCTTGGTTCGAGGCCCTTCTGTTTCATTGCATTAAGTATATCATGCCATTCTCTTCTGGCCTGTAGGGTTTCTGTTGAGAAGTCTGATGATAGCCTGATGGGTTTTCCTTTGTAGGTAACCTTTTTTTTCTCTCTGGCTGCTTGTAATACTTTGTCCTTGTCTTTGATCTTTGTCATTTTAATTATTATGTGTCTTGGTGTTGCCCTCCTTGGATCCCTTGTCATGGGAGTTCTGTGTACCTCTGTGGTCTGAGAGGCCATTTCTTCCCCTAGTTTGGGGAAATTTTCAGCAATTATTTCTTCAAAGACATTTTCTATCCCCTTTTCTCTCTCTACTTCTTCTGGAATGCCTATGATTCTTATATTATTTCTTTTATATTGATCACTCAGCTCTCTTAAAATTCTTTCATTCCTGGAGATCCTTTTATCTCTCTCTGCATCAGCTTCTCTGCGTTCCTGTTCTCTGTTTTCTAGTCCATTAATGGTCTCTTGCATCTCGTCCATTCTGTTTTGAAGTCCTTCCAGAGCTTGTTTTATTTCTGAATTCTCCTTCCTTAGTTCTTGCATATTTCTCTGCAAGTCCATCAGCATGGTTATGACTTTTGTTTTGAATTCTTTTTCAGGTAGACTGGCTAAATCTATCTCCCCAGATTCCTTCTCAGGGGAAGATGTAGCAGATGCCGAAGCTGTCTGGGTTAGTCTTGTCTGAATCATATTTTTTTGCCTTTTCATGTTGACAGGTGCTATTGACTGTCAGCTGGGAGGGCCAAAATTTTCACTTACTACTGGCCTTTCTTTACTGGGGCAACTGCGACCCCTAGTGGCTTGTGTTGGGTAATTGCGTGTAGAGTGGGTCTTTGTGTCTTGCCCGGCCGGAAGGGAGAAATTTCCCTTTCTGTGGGCGGAATTTGTCTCAGGCTGCTTCTCTGCTTCCGCAGCGCCCGGTGGGGTAATGGATGCGGGGGCTGCTTGACTGTTTGCCTCCGTGAGGGGTCTCAGAGCTGTTGCCCAGGGGGTTAGTGCACCCGGTTTTCCCTGTAATTTCCAGCTGCTGTACTGTGACCTGGGTTGTTTCCGTCAAGCTGTTAAGTCCCTGTCCCTTTAAGACTTTCAAAAAGCCCCCGCTTTTCTTTGTCACAGGGGCATCAGCTTCAGCACCCGCTCTGAGGTCTTACCCCCTGTTCTCCCAGTATCCAGGGCCCCCTGGGCATATACTGTGTCTGCGCTCTGGACCGGATGGCTGGGGCTGGGTGTTCGGCAGTCCTGGGCTCCGTCTCCCTCCCGCTCTGCCTATTGTTCTCCCGCCGGGAGCTGGGGGGAGGGGCGCTCGGGTCCTGCCAGGCCGGGGCTTGTATCTCACCCCTTTCACCAGTCGCTGGGTTCTCGCTGGTGTAGCTGCAGTCTGGCCACTGTCCTGTGTCTTCTGGTCTCTCTTTTAGGGCTAGTTGTGTTTGTTGTATTTTCAAAAGTATATATGTTTTTGGGAGGAGATTCCCACTGTCCTACTCACGCCGCCATGTTGGCTCCGCCCCTCCATAGCATTATTTACAATAGCCAAAATGTGGAAGCAACCTAAAAGTCCATCAACAGATGACTGTATAAAAAACATGTGGTACACATATATAATGAAATACTACTCAGCCATAAAAAAGAATGAAATCCTGCCATTTGCAACAACATGGATAGACCTAGACAGTATAATGCTAAATAAAATAAGTCAGGCAAAGAAAGACAAACATATAATTTCACTTACATATGGAATCTAAGAAACAAAATAAAGGAACAAACAAACAAAACAGAAATAGACTCACAGACACAGAGAACAGACTGGCAGTTGCCTTCAGGAAGGAGGGTGGGAGAAATGGGAAAAATTGGTGAAGGGAGAAATAGTGAGAATGATCAATATCTTGATCAGTGATGATTACATGAGTATATATACATCTCAAAATTTATTGAGCTGCACACTAAGATTTGTACATTTTACTGTATGTACCTCAATTAAAAAAGATACCAAAATAAAAAAATCAGATAAAATTGTTTTATATATACAAGACTGTAGGCCAAATTTTTTGTTTAAAATGTACTTTTGTATACTTAGAGAAAAAGATAAGTATATGTAACACATGTTCATATTAAAAAAATCATAAAAATATATACATCAAAATGTAAATAGCTCTTAATCTCTGGATAGATTTCTACTACATTTTCAGTTTTCCACAATTGCATGGATTATTTGTATAATAAAAAAAAATAGAAAAAGAAATTATATAAACAGATTACAGATATCTATCAATCAGTGTGATCAATACAGAATCAGAAGAATTAGCCTTAGCCCTGTTATCCATATTATATTATATCACAGAAATAAGAATTTTTTCAAGCATTTACGTGCTTGATCCCCAGTGGCTGTACTGGGTAGAAAGAGAAGGTATTTCTGTCATCCCTGTTACACAGACACAGAAACCAAAGCTTTCTGATGTTACTTGGCTAAACTAGGGCCATACAACTGATAAACAAGAAAACAAATCATCCATGCTCTAGTAATAGAACCAAACTGTAGAGATTGTAAAAAGAATTACTTCCTTTCTATTTGGTTCTATTGGCATTTAACACCGTAGATTGACACACATGGCCTTTTCTTATCTCTCTCTTGTGTATTGCTACAAATTATTTTTTCTTCTACTCACCTCCATTCCTAAATACTGCTCTCTCTTCATTCTCATCTTTTCTTCACTGTCCCTTCCTTTCTATTAGTTCTCCTCTCTTCCTGTGCTCTTCCAGCACAGTTGCTATCCCCTGACAGCTATTTCTCTTTACTTTTTCTTCTACTCCACCCTGTATCTTTCTGCTTTCTCTCAAGTCATCAGCTTCCCTTCAGGGGTCCAGAGAAAGATAGCATGCCCTTTTTGTTGACTAGGAGTGCCACTCTATGCCAGTCTGTGGAAAAGCAGAGGTTGGGGTGGTGGTAGTATGGATGGCAATAAGTTAATGTACTGACCTAACAATTTGCAAGATTTCAACTATGGCAACTAAAGGCTGAAGGAATTGATGCAGATAGCACAAATAACAGGGCCAGATATAGCATGATGTTAAATCTAGATCTTTATGTTTTTATTTTAAACTATTGTCTGAAGAATATTTTACATATGTGTATGTATGTGTCTGTGTCTGTGTGTGTGTGTGCATATAATAGGTAAACTTTTATAAGAAATGAGAAGTTAAATAGTTAAGTAAGAGTCAGACTGGACAAGAATATCATCTAGATTTTGATTAAGTCAAAATCCATGGGACTGTATCAGGTAAAACACAGCAAACTAAATTTTGAGATAATTCAAGAACAAAACAGAGTTAACTTATTAACATTTGTGTTCAAATACATTCTAAGCTTAAATTGTTTAAATAAAGTCCACAGATCATTTCAATTTCTAGAGAACCTGAACTTAAATATGAGAAACTAGTTTCAAAATATTCACATTTCTATCCTATCCTTAGACTTTTTTTCCAAATTCTATTTTTAGTCAAATCCCCTTTGGGCTAATCTTTGTTCTATATCCTTTTACACTGTGAGCATTAAAAATTAATAGCAATGAAGCTGAGAATGCTTCTAACAGCATTATATCCTCTTAGTATAAATAGAAATATCATTAAATAACAAAATATACATGCACAAAAACACACACATATACACAGGTGCACACACACAATTTTTAAAACTCTAAAGGAGCTTAATGTAGCCAAAACTCTGTATCTAAACTTAAATATCTGAGAAATTGAGGTAAATGGTCTTCATTATGCTTTTTACCCCAACACTTCTGAAAAAAAACAAAAAAGGCCAGCAGCAGAGATTTGCTTAGTAAGACTGTGATGTAATTATCCGACACTGTACACAAACCATCACAAAGCAAAGCACAGTGGAAGTATTTCAGAGTATACATACATTTGATGACTTGTGGATAGAAGAAGACATTCCCAGTTTTGGAGTAAATAACTGGTTTTGCCTGTCCATCTGACTGAAGTCCAACAAACAACCCTGGGCTCTTCATAGACTCCAGGCTTACAGATGCATTTTCCAAGTTCTTCTTAATTTTAAAATGACAGTCAATATCTCCTATACCCTACAATCAATATAAAATGATTTCATAAATAGGAGCAAACACTGAAGGTCAGCATTTAAAACCAGTCACTACATATGAATATAATTTTGCTTCATTTTCAAGTTCTCACAACAAATCTGGAAACTTTTTGCATAAATTACACTATGCGCTTCACCCTATTCCATAAGACACAGAAACAGGGACTATGTGACTGACTGAGACAAAGATGTATGTCCTAGTCAATAGGCTGTAAATAAGAGAGTACTATGCATGCTGTATTTCATTTCAGAGCTGTCTCCCTCTATAGGTAAAGAGAGAATACTGAAGTGTGAAATTTTCCTTGTGGAAAATAGCCTAAAATAATAACATAAAAGAGAGCAATTCTTACTATAAGTCCATCTACATGTCAACCTAAACCAATTTTCTGTGCTATTTCACATTTTCTGGATTTAATTTTCACCCATAGAGTTCACCCATAAAATCCTCAGACTGTATAGCACAACATTCAAGAATTAGGTGCCTAGGTGTAATTTACATACATTTCAGATCATCAAAATCACCTCTCTCTCTTTCTAAGACTTTAAAATCTAATATTAGAAAATATTTCACCTTTCACCTTCTATTACTCTAAAAAGTTTTCTTATAAAACTCGAGTAATCGAAATTAAGTTTTGTGAGAATATATTAAAATTTTTAATAACTATGATTTTACTTGTAAAAGATAATTATATTGTGATTTCTGCTTTTAAATGTGAGCTTCTTGTACGTAAGACCCAAGTATCTGCTGTCTGTCTGTATATTTCATAATATAAATATGAATTCAGCAACTTCTATCTTCTGTTCTTGTTATGGACACAATAAAACTATGGCTTTGATTTGTTCATGGCTAAGTAGAGGACATACCACACATAATACTACTAATATAATATGTAAGACCAATAGGATAAAGATACTCCTTGGCTTTGGGAAGAACAAAAGGCACCAAACTCAGGACAATCAGGAAGAGATTCCTGGAAAAGATGAAGTGAATTAAGTCAGTAACAACTAAGCCAAGTGGAAGCGAGTGGAGGGTAGTTGGGAGAGAGGTTCAGGCAAAGGAACAGCATGAACAAAAGCTGAGAGTCAATAGGCAGCATGATGTGTGGAAAACCAAACCTCCTAACATTGCTGAACAACAGGAAATAAAGGGTGAGCCTAGAAAGGTAGGCACAGTTTGTATACAATATAGGGAATCTGACCTTATATTAGAACTCAAACTGTCTGCAGAAGATTTCTTTAATGCCCCTCTAATACCTCTGCAAAAGAAAAACTCATCTACCAATCGGCTCTGTACCCTTTGAAGTGTCCTAGTAACAATCAACAGAATTTCAATTATCTCCTGTTCTGTATGTATGTAGTCTTGGACCTCTCTTTAATTATTTTTTAGAACCATTTTAGATTTACAGAAAAACTGAGAAGACAGTGAAGAGTTCCCATATACCCACACCCATTTTCTCCTATTACTAAAGGAATACATTTGTTACATACACTTGTTATAATTAATGAACTACTGCAGACACATTATTAACTGATATGTTGTTGAGGTTTCCTTAATTTTTACCTAATATCCTTTTTCTGTATCTCATCCAGGATACATTACATTAATCATCATGTCTCTTTAGGCTGCAGCAGTTTCTCATACCTTCCTTGTTTTTGATGACCTTGGCAGTTTTTGAGGAGTACTGGTCAAGTATTTTATAGAATACCCCACTACTGGAAAAATGTCTGATGTCACAATATCATCATTGTGAGATATTCTGAGGAAGACTGCAAAGGTAAAGGGCCATTTTCATCACATCATATCAAGGGTGCATTCTACTAACATGAGTTCTCTTTCTTGACGTTGACTTTGATTACATGGCTACTGTTGTGTATGTCAGGTTTCTCTATTGCAAAGTCTCTATTTTTACCCCCTCTTCCATACTGTATTCTTTGGAAAGAAGTCATTATGTAGAGCTCATACTTAAAGGCAGGAGTTATGCTCCACCTCCTTGAAGACAGAGTATTTTACATAACTTCTCTGGAATCCTACACAGATTTGTCTCTTCTCCCCCATTTATTTATTCAATCATTTATGTATATTCATATAGAATATTCATTTTATACTTTGGGTTATAATCCTTTACTACTTTACTTTACTTTGTTGCTCAAATTGTTCCAGCTTTGGCCAATGGAAGACTTTTCAGTTGGCACCTGTGTCCATTTTGACATACACTGATGAGTGAGTGAGTGTGTGCATGTGTGTGTGTTGGTGTTTTTGTACACTTCCTTACTTTCTGACACTATAAGAAGTCCAAATTCACTCTGTATTGTTTCCTGCCATATTCCTATAATCAGTCATTTTTCCAAAGAGCCCTGGTTTCTTTTATTGGAGAATGTTATTAGAAACCAAGATCTAAGCATTAAATCTGCTTGTTGCTTTTTGTTGCTTCTAGGCCCTCTCATCTAACAGAGCACAAAATATATGTGTTTATACTAATTCATGTATATGCACATATGTGTAAATGTTTTTATATGCAACCAACCACATTTATATTAAAGTAAACGAGCTCATATTGATGCCTCCAATTGTAATGGATTATACGTAGATCATTCTAGTTCTTGCTAGATAAGATAAGCCCTTGCTTATCTGTAAACTCCCATTCCAACAATAAGAACTTTGGATCCCACAATCTGCCATCTATTTATGGAATTGTTCCATTTCAATATGAATTTATAGTAGTATCAGATTGTTAACCGAAACTCCTATGAAAGCTTTACCAACTAGAATACAGTGCTTATGTGTGGTTCCATTTTGCTTTCAGTTGTAACAACTCCACACATTTCCAAAGATACTTTTCCCCCATTCCTTTCATAGAGGTTGTTTCATACATTTTTAATACAGTTATATTCTCTTGTCACAGTCTGCATTCCTTCCTGGAATTCCAAACCTCCTAAATTATTTTGGTTTAATTTGCACACTTAAAGGTTCACTTATTGTGCTATACCACTCTAAGGGTTTTAAAAAATGCAAAGTCTTGTATCCCCTATTACAGTATCATACAGAATGACTGCCCTAAAGATTTCCTGTGCTTCACCTATTCAACAGTTCTACCCTTCCCTGAAAGCCCTTGCAACCATGGATGATCTTACTGTCTCTAAAATTTTACATTTTCCAGAATGCCATATAATTGGAATCATATAACATGCAGTCTTTCCATATTTGTATCTTACAATTAACAATATGCACATAAGTTTTCTCAATGTCTTTTCATGGCTTGACAGTTCATTTCTTTTTAATGTTGAATAATATTCCATTGTACAGATGTACCTCAGTTTATCCATTTACTAATTAAAGGGCATCTTGGTTGCTTCCAGTTTTTGGTGATTATGAATAAAGCTTCTATAAACATTCATGTGCAGATTAAAATTCGTGACAGGTGTAAGGTATGTGTCTAGGGTCATTTTCTTTGCCTATAAATATCTAATTTTTCCAGCACCATTTGTTGAAAAGCCTATCCTTTCTCCACTGGATTGTCTTTGTTCCTTTATCAAAATAAGGTAACTGTATTTATGTGGGTCTATTTCTGTGCTCTCTATTCTGTTCCCTTAATCAGTCTACTCTTTCACCAGTACCACACTGTATTGCATACTGTAGCTTACAGTAAAGTCTTGAAGTTGGACAACGTCAGTCTTCCAACTTTGCTCTTCTTCAGTGTTCTGTTAATTGTTCTGGGTCTTTTGTCTCTCCACATAAACTTTAGAATCAGTTTGTGAATATCCACAAAATATCTTGCTGAGATTTTGATAGGGAATGTGTTGAATATATAGATCAAATTTGGAAGGATTGCCGACAACACTGAGTCTTTCAATCCATTAAGATGGAATATTTGTTTCACTAGATGTTTATAGTTTCCACACATAAATCACATATTTTTTGTTAGTTTTATAGATTTAAAGTATTTTTTGTGTGCTATTGTAACTGACATTGTGTTTTTAATTTCAAATTCCAATTGCTCATTGCTAGTATATAAAAGAGGAATTGATTTTTATATGTTAACTCTGTATACTGCAGGCTTGGTATACTCACTTATTAGTTCTAGGGGTTTTTGTTGATTCCTTGGGATTTTTTTATGTAAACAATCATGTCTGCAAACAAAGTTTTATTTCTTTCTGTATACAGGTCATTTCCTTTTCTTGTCTTATTGCATTAGCTAGGAATTCCAACATAACGATGAGTGGTGGTGAGAGTGGACATCCTTGACTTGTACCTGATTAATTCTCACAATTAAGCATGATATTAGCTGTAAGTTCTCTTAGATACATTTCATCAAGTTAAGAAAGTTCTCTGTTCCTTGTTTGCTGACAAATCTTTTTTTTAATTTTCGCCAATATTCAATTATCCATTAAAACATACTGACTACACAATAGTATTATCAGATTTGACACAAACTCTTCAGTTTCATTGTTACTTCCAAAACTTCAGGCCCACATCTCCTCATGCCTGGATCACTACAACCACTAACTTTAGTGAGGGTATTTTTGGATTATTCAATCAATATCTTTTCATTGCTAATTGTTACAAAGCTCTCCACCTACTGAATCAATAATGCTAACTTCATCATGAGTTAGTTACAATACATCATGAGTTAGTTAGAATACAGTCTAGAACAAATAAATCTTTGCTCAACTTAGAATCTCCAAATAGAAGTGTTTTAAGAAATCTATACTAGAGTAGGGAGGAAAAAACAAGTGGAGTAGGAAGGCAAGGCGAAACCCCCTCCCACACACACCAAGGAAGCAACTACAGCAAATACAACTAACCCTAAATATGGCTGGAAGACTGCAGAGGTCTACACCTGATCAGGAAAGAAATCCAGTTTCTCTTGGGCACCCAAGAACTCTGCACACCTGGCCCTGGAGCTGTGCTATGGGAACACAAGTCCACATTGCATTGGGTTCTGGTGATTAGCAGCAGTGGACACCAGAGACAGTCAGAGCACTCTGGAATGCAGAGACTCCAGCCACATGTGGAGGACAGGCAAGTTCAATTAGTCCTGTTGAGACCCAAACCAAAAGCAGCAGTTTGAAAGATTTACAAGCAGTGGGAAGGCTGCTAGAGAGGCAAGGGTTGGACAGAGCCCTCTCTGACGAGAAAGGGCAGGTAGATATTTCCATAGCCCTCTCTCAGCCCAACAAGTCAGGTACTCTCGGGAGTCCCAAAGGCTCCACATCCCCCAATGGCAGCTCATCCCCAAGGTGCTTCCCTGCATGTCCACTAGTCCCAGCAGCAGTCAGACTTTTTGCCTGGCAGGTGGAGAGAAACCTTGCTGTCTGGAGGCTTTCCCACCTTTCCCAGCCCTCTCTCAGCCCAAATGAGGAGGTGCCAGTGTGAGCCAGCTTTGAGTGTTCCTTCCTCCTTCCTGGCAGCCCAATCCTATGTCATACTCCTCAGCACAACTGCCCCCCCACATCACAGCCCATGGTTCACAAAGGGCAGGCACAGGCCAGCTGCTACCTCTGGCAGACTAAAATCAGCCCCAGCAGACAGGCAGAAAGATGGCTCCACCCAAAACTATCCTAGCATAAGTACTAGCTACACCGCTCACATAGAGCCTCTGTTGACAGAGATCAGCCATTGCTGGCAGAAAGGAAGAAATGTGACACCACTCATAGCCCACCAAAAGCAACTGGGGCTCCACCACAAAGGAGAAACAAGCACTGGAGAGGAAAGACTCCTGAACTTATGGGCACCACAGAACTCTTTCTTTATAAAGCCATTACTCTTTAGACCAGGAGGCATAGCAGGTCCATCTAATACAAAGGAAGAAACACAGAAACCCTGACAAAATAAAAAGGCAGAGGAATATTTTCCAAAAAAACTATAGGATAAGAAACCAGAGAGAGAGCTAAATAAAACAGAGATCACCAATCTTCGTGATAAAGATTTCAAAGTAACAGTCATAAATATGCTCACTGATCTGTGGAAAACTATTGACAATCTCAGCAATGACTACAACAAAGAGAAGAGTTGAAAAAGAGCCACCCATGCTGAAAAATGCAGAAGCTGAAATGAAAAGTACAATGGGGGGAATAAATAATAGATTGCTGCAGATAGAGAGACAATCAATCAGATGGAAATTAGAGAACAGAAAAACAACAAATCCAAGGAACAGAGAGAAAAGAAGAATCTCTAGAAACAAGAGGATATTTAAAAAGCTGTGTAACAACTCCAAATGACACAATATTTGCATAATAGAGGTACCAGAGGAGATGAGGGATACAAAGGAATGGGAAGTCCCTTTCAAGAAATAATTGCTGAAAAATCCTCCAATCTGGGGAAGGAAACAGATATCCACGCAGTGGAAGCAAAGAGAGCCAGAAACAAAAGGAACCCTAAGAAGACAATACCAAGACATATAACAATTAAAATGACGAAGATTAAGGAAAAAGAGAGGGTACTGAAAGCAGCTAGAGAGAGGAAAAAATTATTTATAAGGGAAATCCCAGCAGGCTACCAGTAAACTTCTCAGCAGAAACTCTACAGGCCAGAAGGGAGTGGCATGACATATTTAATGTATTGAAACAAAAGGACCTTCAACCAAGAATCCTCTACTAGACAAGGATATCAATTAAAATTGAAGGAAAGGTTAAAAGTTTCTTAGATAAATGAAAGTTGAAGGAATTGACTACCATTCAACCAGCCTTGCAGAATATATTAAAGGGACTTCTGTAGAATGGAAATTTTATTAAGCCTAAAAAATTTTTAACAGCAAAAATAAACTCAGAGTAAAGGTAGTAGACCAATTATTTACCAAGCAAATGAAAAATTAAAACAAAACTAGTAAAACCAACAATACAAAAAAAATAGTCAAGGGATACATAAAAAATGCACATTATGATATCTAATAAAGTGTGGAGGAAGAAGAAGAAAAAAGAAGTACTTTTAGATTGTGTTTGAAATAGAGCGATCATCAACTTAATATAGACTGTTATATATTAAGGACACTATCCATGAACCTTACGGTAACCACAAACCTAAAGCCTACAAGAGAAACACAAAAAATTTTAAAAAAGAACTACAATCACAACAGTGAAGAAAACCATCAAACAAAAAGGGAACAGTATAAGAGAGGAACTACAACAACATCCAGAAAACAATTAATGAAATAGCAGTAAGAACACACCTATCAATCGCTACCATAAATGTACCAGTCAAAAGACCCAGAGTGGCAGAATGGATGAAGAAACAAGATCAATCTACATGCTGCCTACAAGGCACTCATTTCAGGACCAAAGACATATATAAACTCAAAGAGAAGGGATAGAAAATAATATTACATGCAAATAATAGGGGAAAAAAGCATGGGTAGCAGTACTTGTATCAAACACAACAGATTCAAGACAAAGTAACAAGAGACATATTAGGACATTACATAATGATAAAGGGATCAATCCAACAAGAGAATATTGCAATTATAAATATGCACGCAACAAAGGGGCACCTAAATATGTGAAACAAATACTAACAGAATTAAAGGGGGAAATAGAATGCAATTCAATCATATTAGACTTTAACACCCCAACTTACATCAACATCTGATTATCCAGAAAGAAAATAAGTAAGGCAACAAACACATTGAAAAGCACTTTAGATCAGATGCAGTTAACAGATATACACAGAACATTCTACCCAAAAGAAACAGGACACACATTTTTCTCAAGTCACATGGAACACACTTCAGAAATGATCACATATACACAAACACGTGGAAGCTAAACAACATGGTCCTAAATAATCAATGGATCAATGAAAAATAAAAGTAGAAATCAAGCAATGCAAATAAAACCAAAAATATAACAGTGTAAAATATGTGGGACACCACAAAAGCAGTTCTGAAAGTCAAGTACATAGCCATACCAGCCTACCTCAAGAAACAAGAACAATCCCAAATAACCAGTCTAAACTCACAACTGAAGAAACTAGAAAATGAAGAACAAATGAAACCCAAAGTTAGTAGAAGGAAGGACATAATAAAGATCAGAGCAAAAATAAAATAAAGAATAAAGTAATAGATAAAGGTCAATGAAACTAAGAGCTTTGAGGATATAAACAAAATAGACAAACCCCTAGCCATTTTCAAAAAAAAAAGAGGACATAAACAAAATCATAAAAGATAAAGAAATAGTTACAGCTAACACCACAGAAATACAAAGAATTATTAGAAAATTCTATGAAAAATTATATGCCAATAAATTGGACAACCTAGAAGAAAAGAACAAATTCCTAGAAAAGTACAGCCATCCAAGATTGACCCAGAAAGAAGCAGAAAAACTAAACAGACAAATTACCAGGATGAAGTTGAATTTGTTATAAAAAAAACTCCCTACAAACAAAATTTCAGTACCAGGTGGCTTCACAGCAGAATTCTACTAAACATTTAAGGAAGAGGTACTATCTATAGTATTCTAAAAAAGACATGGAACCATAAAACTCTTAGAAGAAAACATATAGTATTCTAAAAAACAGAAGAGGAGGGAATACTTCTAAACATCACCTAATACCAAAACCAAAGAAAGAGACTACAAAACAGAAAATTATAGGCCAATATCTCTGATGAACATAGATGCAAAAATTCTCAAGAAAATGTTAGCAAACTGAATTCAAAAATACATGAAAAGGACCATCCATCATAACCAGGTGAGATTTATTCCAGGGATGCAAGAATGGTATAATATTCATAAATCGATCAATATGGTAACACCACATTAACAAAATGAAGGATAAAAATCGTATCATCTTCTCAATAGATGCTGAAAAAGCATTTGACAAAATTCAACATCCATTCATGATAAAAACTCTCAACAAAATGAGTATAGAGAGAATTTACCTCAACATAATAAAAGCTATATATGACAAACCCACAGTTATCATCACACTCAATGGTGAAAAGCAACATCCATTCATGATAAAAACTCTCAACAAAATGAGTATAGAGAGAATTTACCTCAACATAATAAAAGCTATAAATGACAAACCCACAGTTATCATCACACTCAATGGTGAAAAGCTGAAAGCTTTTCCTCTATGATCAGAAACAAGACAAGGATGTGCACTCTCACCACTTTTACTCAACACAGTACTCGAGGTCAAATCCATAGCAATCAGACAAGATAAAGAGATAAGAGGCATCCAAATTGGTAAAGAAAAAGTAAAACTGTCACTATTTGCAGATGACATGATACTATATATAGAAAACTCTAAAGACTCCACTAAAAACTGTTAGAACTAATAACTGGATTCAGCAAAGCTGCAGGATACAAAATTAATACACAGAAATCTGTTGTGTTCCTACATACTAACAACTGGTAGAAAGTTAGAAAAGGTAATCAGAAACTAGAAAAACAAAAATCGGGAAAACAATTCCATTTGAAATAGCATCAAAAAGAATAAAATACCTAGGAATAATTCTAACCAAAGATGTGAAAGACCTGTACTCTGAAAACTATAAGAAACTGAAGAGAGAAATTAAAGAAGATGCAAATAAATGGAGATCTATCCCATGCTCATGGATAGGAAGAGTGTCCTATGCCATATAGACATATGAAATCTTTATCAAGACTTTTTTTTGAAACATAAGAAGTTTAATAGCTTTATTAAATAACCAAAACACCTTTTATTCCCAAAATTGGTAAAGAATAAATAATATAATTTACAATATGGTACAAAAAATAATCAGGAGGGTCAGGCATTCTGCTTTATACATACATTGTATATGTGTATTTGTATCTATAAAACAAATTCACATCTCAAACAAGCCAAAAACCTTAGATGATATGGCTTAATGACTATTAAAAGAAACAGTATTAGCCCTGCTGCCCAGACCACAGGAAGAATTAATATTGTCAAAATGGCCATTTTTCCCAAAGCAATTTACAGACTCAGTACAATCACTATCAAAATACCAATGTTATTTTTCAATGAACTAGAGCAAATAATTTTAAAATTAATATGGAACAAAAAAAGACCCTGAATAGCCAAAGCAATCCTGAGAAAGAAGAACAAAGTTGGGGGGGGATTACACTCCCTGACTTCAAGTTATACTACAAAGCCACAGTAATCAAAACAGTATGGTAATGTCATAGGAACATACCCATAAATCAATGGAACAGAATAGAAAGTCCAGAAATAAACCCACAGGCATGGTTAATTAACATATGATAAAGGAGCCATGAATATACAATGGAGAAAAGAGAGTGTCTTCAATAATTGGTGCTGGGAAAACTGGACAGTTACATGCAAGAGAATGAAACTAGATTACTGTCTAACTCCATACACAAAAGTAAACTCAAAATGAATCAAATACCTAAATGTAAGTAAGACATGGAACCATAAAACTCTTAGAAGAAAACATAGGTGAAAATCTCTTACATATAAGCAATTTTTTTCCTAGACACATCTCCTTGAGCAATGGAAACAAAATCAAAACTGAAGAAGTAAGACTACATCAAACTAAAAAAGCTTCTATATGGCATAGGACACTATCAACAGAACAAAAAGGCAACCTACAGTAATGGAAGAATATATTTGTAAATGATTTATCTGATAAGGGGTTAACATCCAAAATGTATAAAGAACTCATATGCCTCACCACCAAAACAACAAATAACCCTATTGAAAAATGAGTAGAGTATGTGAACAGACATCTTTCCAAAGAAATACGGATGGCCAACAGGCACATGAAAAGATGCTCCACATTGCTAATCATCAGGGAAATGCAAATAAAAATCACAAGGAAATATCACCTCACACTATTCATAATGGCCACTATCCAAAAGACAAGAAATACCAAGTGTTGGAGAGGATGTGGAGAAAAGGGAACCCTTCTATACTGTTGGTGGGAATGTAAATTGGTGCAGCCATTGTGGAAAGCAGTATGGAGGTTCCTCAAAAAAACTAAAAGAAATACCATAAACCCAGTAATTCCTCTTCTAAGACTTTACCTGAAGAAAACAAAATTCCTGATTCAAAATGACATATGCACCCATACGTTTACTGCTGCATTATTTACAATAGCTAAGACATGGAAGCAGCCAAATTGTCCATCAATAGATGAATGGATAAAGAAGAGGTGGTACATATACACAATGGGATATTATTCAGCCATAAAAGAAATCCTGTCTTTGGGGCAACATGGATGGACCTAGAGGATATTATGCTAAGTGATATAAGTCAGGTAGAGAAAGACAAATACCATACGATTTCACTTATTTGTGGAATATAAAAACAAAACAAAATAAAATGAACAAAATAGCAGTAGACTCATAGACACTGAGAAGTGACTGGTGGTTAACATGGGGGAGGGGTTGAGATGGGTGGTGAGGAGAGTAAGGGGGATAAAGGGGCACAAAATTCTCAACCATAATATAAATTGGTCATGGGGATGGTAGTACAGCATAGAAAATATAGTCACTGATTCTGTACCATATTCCTATGCTGACAGATAGATAGTATTTACACTAGCTGGGGTGAGGATCTAATAATGTGGGTAGCTGGTGAACCACTGTGCTATATATTTGAAACCAATGTAAGATTGTATATCAACTATATTTCAATAAACAAAGGAAAAATATAAAATAAAATTACATAAATATCTTAAAAAAAGGAAATCTATACCAAATAAGAACTTAGAAGGAATGTGTTTTTTCATTTGAAAAACAAAGCTTTATTGAGAGAGAAGACAGTTGCCAGCAGAAATGCCAAAATTGGACTTTATATACCAATAGCTAAGCCTGGAGGACTGGACACCATAGAGTATAAATAATGAAGCCACTGAAAAAATAGATGCCATAAAGGTAGAAATTTCCACCCCACAGAAAGAAGAAAAGCCCATCTGATACCTGGAGGAGGGGCCTGGGGTAAATAAACTAGAAGAGAGACTAGATGTTCTTATTCAAACCCCATTTGGGGTTGATTCTTGGTGTAGCAAAGAAATAAGGGGCAGTGAAATATTTATATATATGTATTAGGGGAGAATCTCAGGAACTGATGAAATTTACAAATTTCCCTTAGAGCATCCTAGTATTCAGCAAAGTACCAGAACAACAAAGGGCCAATTCAGAAGGTGAATTAGAAATGCCTGAGGGAGAAGTCTGAGCCGATGACACTTGACAGAGCTTCCTAACTTCTACATAGCTACATGGAGACATCATCAGGGGATGCAGAAGTTATCCCTTGCCCAATGAGAAACTCAAGTATTGAGATGAGTAACCTAGAAGAGGGCTGAACTTACTACAAGTTGGTCACAGAGTTGGAAACCTTGAGACCAAGCTAGGTGGGTGTCTCAAGCCCCATGATACTGCCCAAAATGTTCAGACTATGTTATCAGCCTCATATGAAATTATACAAGATCAAGATATTCAGGGACAACACGTATCAGCCACACTGCAGCAAAGACCAGTACAGGCATGAAGAAGAGTATATCCAGTAGTCCTTCCCCATGATTTTTTTTAAGGCTTTGCATACAGTTACCATTCAAGGATGAAGGAAAAGAGAAAGAAAAAAATTCAAGAAACTAATTATTGATCTGTAAGGGACTAACCTCTGAACTGGATGGCAGCTTAGATATATAAGCATTATTGGGGCTGGAAAAAAATCAACTGAACTGAGTATATTGGAACACGTTAAAACTACTAATGTACTTTAGACAAATGGTGGGCTT
Organism: Manis pentadactyla; assembly: GCF_030020395.1. Classification (NCBI taxonomy): domain Eukaryota; kingdom Metazoa; phylum Chordata; class Mammalia; order Pholidota; family Manidae; genus Manis; species Manis pentadactyla. Next base: position 78,764,752 of record NC_080021.1, on the reverse strand, counting down.
TGAGTCAAACTGTGTTGCATTATAGTAATCTCATAGTTAATCTTGCAAGCTTTAGGTTCTCCATAAACTAGCCCATCTTCTACATAGAGGCCAGATTTATGAACTCTAATATTACCAGCCCACCATCTCCCCAAACTTAAAACAGGTAACCTATTAAAAATAGGTGTCATTTTACATTAAAGATCTCAAGCAATAGCCCATGACTCATACAAATGAAAACCTTTTCCCAAACACATCTCTTTCCTTACCAACAGAACTGGGTACTTAAGCTCTGTTTAGTACACTTTGACATGGTAGTGTAATTATCTATTTACATTCTTCTTCCCCCCTTCTACATTGCAAGTTCCCTGAGGGCAGGGGTCATGTCTTAATTTATCTATTGTAGCACTAGCAATGGACTCATTTTTGTCTTACAGTAGAAACTCCATAAATGTTTAACTAAAAAAAAAGTTCTCTTTTTGCTAATTTCTAACTTTGTAATTATTGATATAATGTCTTTCTCTTTCTTATTTGATAATGAAAAATGGGACTATTCCCTATAGAATTCACCATTCCATGTGATGGGGTTCAGGACACACTACCCAAAATAAGAAACCTTGTTATAGTGAATATTTCAAGCTGAAGGAATTTGTAAAATGGCAGTTGCAGGAAGGATTCTTGTGACCTTCCCTTGGTCATAAGACTGTCATGTGAGAGGTACCTCCCTATACCAAGAGGAATGGAGCAGCCTGATCTCTGAATGCAGAGGGATGCTGGGAGGAATATGAATGAACAGGCCTTGCTGTTTTTTCCCAGTTTATTACCCTTAGTCCATACCTTTTCTGTCTATCCTATTTTTTTACAACTCTCTGTTCTTCATCAAACCTAGCATAAAAACATTTACATTTAACCACACCATCAAGTTTTCATTTTCTTAAGAAGGCTCCTGTGTCACATAAAAGTTATATTAAAAATAAATTTGTATGCTTTTCTCTTGTAAATCTGTCCTTTGTCACAGGAGCCCCAGTTGAGAACTTAGAAGGGAAGAGAATATTTTTCTTCCCCTACACAGGAACTTCTCCTAACTCACCTACTGTGCTCAAATCAATCTCCTCTCCTGGGCTCTGACATAAGTAATTAATCCATTATTTGAATTAGCTTACTAATTTGCTATCTTCTCTAGATCATTGATGTATGCATATTTGTCCCCTCCAATAGACTAAAGCATCTGAGGAATGACAGCAGTTTTTTAACCCTCCATTAATTATGATTAGTGAAAAGAATGAAAATAAAATTTAATATAACTGAACTTCAAAAAAATAAACCTTTAGAGTTTCCTTTATTCCCTCTTTCCTTCTTTCATTTAAAATCTCTGCTTCATCCCTACCCCAAATACAAACTGATTAGTGAGATGGACATAGAAAATGAAAGAAAACATGTGAGTTCTGGATGGAAAAGTGCCATATTATACTTTGTGTATTCCTACATATTAATAATAAATATCAACTAGACAAAGCCATGTTGGAATATATGATGCATGCTAACACCATGGCAAGCTTAAATAATACCTAATGCACATTTCTATCTGGCTCCTTTGCAGGATACCTTTTAGTCACCATCACTAGGTGATATTTTAACTTCTAATTCATTCAATATTTGTTGAACACTTACAAAACGTTAGGTCTTGTTGAAGAGTTTGGGATATTTTAGTAAACAAAGTAAACAAGAATCTCTTCCCTATGGTGCCCCCATTCTAGTAATATACATTATATACACTGGAGTATTGTTAATGCTACTCATCAGCCTTCTCTTTTCCAGGATGACTCACTCAACAATTTATTCTTATTTTAAAGCCTGTTTGCTCCAAAGGGGGAAAACATCTTTCTTGCTGTCCTCAAGCCTCTCTGCATATTCTTCAAATGTCTTTCATGCTATAAAGATCAAAACTAATGCATAGATTGGTCTACAGTAACAGTGAAATGTGATTTTTCTCTAGAAAATTCAAACAAAATAATTATAATTTTGTTAGGCAGAAAAATAGATGTGAGCAGGGTGGAGAGAGAATAAGGCCAGTAAAGCCCATGAAAAGGGACTCAAAGAGTTAATTAGATAAAATTAGAGAGCCAGAAAAGACTCACAGAGTTAATGAGTTAATCAGCTGAAACTCCAAAGGCCAGGAGTAACTTGGAATGTCCAAATATTCCGCAGAAAAAGAAAAGTATCTGAGCACAGCTCATGTCTTCATTGTGTCAATTAGATCATGCCATTATAAGTTTTACTTTAGCCTTCTAAAAGGCTCCACTTATTCTTTAACTTAATCTATATACTGTTTTTTCCTCCTCCAGCCCCTAATCAAGTAAATTGCAACCTGAGCAAGAGACAAGCATCATGATTAGTTTAGGAAACAAGCCCAGATATAAACAGCATAGCAGAAACAGGAACAATTCCATCTTAAAACTAAGTTTGCATTTTAAAAGCCAGGAAGTTAAGAAGCAAGATTCTTAACACATTCTTTAGCAAACAGACCATAACTCAGCCCACCTTGGGAACAGGGCAGGTGGTCTTGAATGGTATGTTTCCAGAGGGAACCTGCTATCCTGGGAAAGGAACCAGATCAGTAAATGCCTCATGTTAATTTTGCAGAATTACCTGAAGGACTGATAACAGAAGAGATGTAATGTCTCTCATCAAGATAAACATCTGAGACCACTTCAGCCCCTCGCTCTGTTACATTCCTGAAAAAAATCCTTAAAAGGGGGAACCCCCAGTCTTTCAGTGAGCCTCCTCTCTGAAGTCGCCCGCCCTTTCTCTCTTTAAATAAAACTTAAACCTTTCAGCACCCCTCTTCTCTGAAGTTGCCCACACTCCTGAGTGTGCAACTTTTTGCCTTAAATAACTTCTTACTGCTTAAAGTATAACATTGTGTCTCTGTGCTTTTCCAGCTGTGTCTTTGCTACTTTGCTATTTCATTTTAATCGTCCGTATTTAAGCTCAAATCTTCACTCTCTTTGTGCTATTTCAGATGAGTAGGGAGGGGCTGCTGAGAACTAAGACCCGGGCTTGAAAATTACTGTCACCTGGGTGACCCAGATGGAACTGCAGCTATATGGTCATCCTCTTTAGTGGCCTGCCTGAAAGTCTCCTTTCTTTGCCTCTAGGAAGTTTACAGAACATAATCTCACTCCGGCAAGTGCTCTGCAGCTCCCCCAAATCCTGGGGTGGTAGGGACTCAGTTCCCACACCATGCAGATCCAAGCAGACACTGGATGCAGATCCAAGTGACACTGGCTTAAGGAGTTAGTAGGGGATGCGCCCCATGCTGAGTAGCAGTTCAATGAACTTCCTTTATCCCTCTGTTCTGTCATACCCTGACACTCTAGCTTTAATGAATTCCTTCCTTACCTTGTACTCTGACTTTCCTTCATCTCCAAACCGAATTCCTCCCAACAATTTTAAATAAAGCTTTTCAACCTTCGAGGGCGCCCCCTCCTCTTTGAGGTTGCCCACACTTTCTCTTTAAGTGCTAACTTCAAATAAAACATTTACTCAGCTTCACTACTGTGTCTCTGCCCTTCAATTCTTTGTTGCAGCAGAGACAAGAACTGTGGAAATAAACAACTGCCCCTTAACAATTTTATTAAAATCAATCTCTCTTAAAAAATTTTGATCAAGTAAAACGTGATTTAGACTCCCAGTTTCCAATGATGCATGAGAAGCTTGGAAGTCACTACTCTATCTTAACAAGTGAAAAGCTAAACAGACTCAAATATCAACAATTCTTTTTGGATTCATGACAGAATTGAGGATACAGGGCAAACTGCTATCCTTAAGTCTACAGAGACAGGCAGGTAAATATAGGGAGTCACAGCTTATCAGAGCAGAGACTCACAAGCAGAAACCAATGAGGGAACCAGTGTCTGCGTACAAAAGCCTGAACTGTAGTTGACAAATTGCTAGAGGTCCCGTGAGGCAATCTGAAAGCTAAAACTCTAGGGGACCCAGTCATAGAGAGGTCCCCATGCTTTTGCGGATTTTATCTCCAGGAGGTCAACCAGGATCCCACAGTAAATGAGAGAAGAAGCCCCTCATAGAACTGACAGAGGAGGGGAAAAGGAACCATCCTGACATGTGCCAGAGCACTCTGTTCTTCTTAAGGACTGCTCACAGGAAAAATAGCTAACCAGGGCCTAACCTGTTGGGGTTTTATCATAGCGTCACTCACCTGAGGGGAAGAGAAATATCTAATTCCAGCCTACTATACCCACCCCAGAACTGAGATGCACTTAGGAAGTGTCACAGCCGAAGGACACAGGCATGCTAAAAGCATTACTTATATAAAACTAAGTAAGTCTTCCACTGATTTTTATACTTTCAACTCACTGGTCTAGCATGTATACATAGCCCATGTATATGTTTCATATACAACTTTTTAAAATTATGAATTACCTTTAGATTTTTAGTTACTTACATGTGTAGAAATATATTTTGAGTGAAGAGGCCAAACTAGATTTGTGATAAGAGAATCTTTCCTAGTTTCTGACAACTCTTAGCCATAAATGAGGATCCTGCTAGTGTGGGATATGTCTGTGTTTGTCTGTGTCTTTGTCTTTGATACAGTGCTCACTCTTTAGCTTGCTTTTTCTACAACTCCTACTTCTCTTTTTCCTTTGCATTCATGCTTAGTGAGTTCACCCATGTTGTTCTGAGGCTTGTTTTTCTTCTTTAAATTAACAACCTTACAATTGTCCCTAGGGAACTGCATGCTGTTTCTTGCTAACTTGAATCTCTACTACATCAAAATCTATTAAAGTGATTTACTCCTGCAGCATAACAATTTTATAGTAACAGAAATAAAACATTTCTGACCAGCAACACTTAATTTAAATGTAAGTGTGTTTGCCTATAAGAAATATTTTCAAATATACAATGGTACACACATTGGAAACATTACTGCTTTTACGTAATTCAGTTTATACAATAAACATTTTTAAATAGCTACCAGGATTGAGGCACTGTTATGTTTTTAAGGTATAATAATATGAGCTGCATTACCATCTACCTTTGAATGTATCTTAAATCCCTTTGGAGATTGTAAGCATGCCTTATCACAGCCTATAAATATATGCAAATGGGGGTAATAGAAATGATAGCTACCATTCTGCTTTCAAAAATAGTGTCATTCCAGCCTAGTGATTTCTGGTCAGATATGGTGAAAATGAAAAATAATAAATAATATGCCTGATTGCTATATATCAATACTGTATCTTAAGAGCAAGAACCTATTTATTTTGACTAAAAAGACCTTCTTACCAAAATTTCAGATGATGAATTTTAGTCAGACAGCCATATCAGTAAGTCACTGAACAAGTTATAAAGAAAACACTACAATGAAAGTAGCAGAATTAAAACACAAATGATGGGAGTTCTAAGGAAGCTCTTCTCTACAAAGTAGCAAAGTAGAGTTAAACACCAATATTGTTTAAATGGTAAATACCATCAGGTGGTAGCCTCCGAGTCCTCCAGCTCTCAGCTAATTACACAGATCTGGTATGTAAAAAACTAGTGGCTATATGGGACCCAGATGAGGCATCCTCCCTGACCTCAATGTCTGTGACAGAGTGTGTAGGAGTCCATCTCCACGGGGCCAATCCCAAAGAAAAGCTAGGATAGGCCTGATCTGGACTGGGACTAATGAATAAAAGTATCACAATAGAAACTCTTCAACCCTGGCCATTCTTTTAATAACTGCATAAAATGAATGATTAGATCATTTACAAGGGTCAGTTTTAGGTAAGACATGCTACTGCTGTCTGCTTATCTTATTATTTATTTTGTGTGTGAGCTTAAGGGTTAATGGACATTATTACAAATGTAAGAGAGCTAGTTCAGCCTTTGCCACACTCAAAAAATATGAGTTCATCTCCTCTCTTTGCTTTCCTTTCTGATCTTGTTACAGTATCAGAAAATTCACCTTTGGCAAGAATAGTGGCACATTTTCCTAAGATTTACACATTATTCAGGAGCCTCTCACTTCATGGAAAGATACTTTAAAATTACATACCTTTTAACAATAACTTTCCAATATAGTAATTTTTCTAAGAACAGGCTTGGGATTTTTAGTAGAAACACCAGGAAGCTAGAGGCTGCTACACAATGTTTAAGCCCCCAATTTTAGGAGGCAGATGTACAAAAGTAACTGACCTGTAAGTAGATCACAGTCAGGAAGACCTCCAATACATTACCTTAAGCTGAAGATTTTTACTGATGTTAAAAATCAATAGTAACAAGATTTCCTCTGCAGCTCTCAAGAATTACACACACCTCACCCTGTGTGTATGGAGGGGGTAATACTCAACTGGCACACTTTGGTAGAGCCATACCCATTTTTAAATACTGAAATTCTTCCATTTTAGACAGTGAGTAGGTGCAGGCTAAGCCCCCTAGTTCCTCCTTGACGCTCTGGCTATTCCAACATGAGAGAGCCTCCAGACGTCATGGCCTACTGCTGGGTTTGGGGCTTGGGGACTGTATCCCAGCAGAAGAAATGGCCACCTGGTAACATGACCAGCCAATGACTTATCCAGTCTTGGACCCCAAGGCTCCTTTGCTCTTTGCTCTTCCACAAAGTTGCACTTATGGGAGCTGCAGTGTACTGAATTTAGTTGTCAAATGCAGGATCTGATGTATGTGGACCTGTTATTTCTGGTTTGCTCTTTTACACAACCCCCACTTACCAGTCTCTTTTCTATTCAGCTCCTGCTTCATACACATGTTGCCCTGTAAGGCCTCCAAGGAATGACTATAACCCTCTGGACAAATTATATGCAATCAAGATATGGCATGCTCATTTCCAAAAGGCCTAGAGAATCTCCATATTGTGCTCTGAAATGGCCTGAGTGCCTTCTTTTAATGTTCTAAATATAAAATTCTATGTAATCAAACCATTTATGCTCTTTCACCTTTACCAGTAGATCTCTAGTTCTCCATCTTTGCTATCTCTGCCCAAAAACAAACAGAACAAATGTCTGCTTTTTTCAAGTTATGAAATATCATTAAGAAAAAGTGATATCTGGTATCCATCAAAAGATGAATGGATAAGGAAGATGTGGTACATATACACAATGGAATATTATTCAACCATAAAAAGAAAAAGAAATCCTAACATTTGCAACAACATGGATGGAGCTGGAGGGTACTATGCTCAGTGAAACAAGCCAGGTGGAGAAAGACAAATACCATATGATTTCACTTATTTGTGAAATATGAAAACAAAGCAAAACAGAGAAACAAAAGAGCACTAGACTCATAGACACTGAGAAGTGACTAGTGGTTTCCAAGGGCAAGGGAAGTGGGTGAGGGGAGGGAAAGGGGGAGAGGGACTTGAATCACTGTGATGTAGATTTGATAAAACAAATAATAATAATAATAATAAAGCAATGCTTGGGTTTGAAACTTCAATACATGACTGCCTGCCTCAGTTCCAAAGAGCACAGGAAAATATGAACCTAGCTTTTCATCTGGAGAAACCTGCCAGGTAAGGGGAAAGCAAAGGAGTTCCTAATGTTGATATAAAGGCTCAGAGGACACAATTTCAGACCCAATCACTCATCTAACAAGCTGTCAACATGACTGGTTCTAGGAAAATTGCCGAAGAAGAAAACTGTTTTTTTGTTTGGAATCACCTCCCCTCTGTGTATCCTGACCCTAATTTCTTCATAGTGTCAACCCAGTTTTTCCATTCTGGTATCACAAATCTTCCACAACAGGTGCTCAGGAGGTAGGTAGACTTGCCCTGGACTGACTCTCAGCTCCGACACTAACTGGGGTGCTCTGGCAAGTTACTTAACCAGGCTCACATTCAGCTTCTTCATCTGATGATGAGCATACCAAAAGTTCCTCTGTGGCAGGATAATACGTCCATGGATTAATCTGTAAATTTCTGCCTGTCTTCCTGTGCTCACCAAATTCTTTCAATTGAACACCAGAGACTTCTACAATTCCCTTGGCCTATTCAGATGGCACTGAGTCATCCACAGCATAAACAAGAAGAAGAAGAAAAAAGCATGAGGAGTGTGGGGCAGAGAGATTATAGATTCTGCTATGTATTTTCAGAGGGAATTTACTTACTTGGAGGAACAAGATAAACAGCACACTGAGAAAGAAACTGAGGCACTAGAGAGGTCCCACATAGACTGGAAAGGGAGGAATGGAAGAACCATAAAAATCACCAACTGTAGTATGAGGTAGCTAAATGGAATGTGGCTAAGCACCAAGCTGTCCTTTTGGTTGCCATTTAGGGAAGATACAAAATGTTGACCTATCTCCCACTTTGGAATGACACTTATATGTGCCCCCACAAGCTTCAAGAAAACAGAGACCCAAAAATGTGTGTCATATAGTAGTACACAAACTGATTCATGGTTCTGAACACTCCTACAAGCCCCAGAAGAAAAAGGTTTGTTTACTTTGTGGGTGTTGCTGACATAAAGAAAGGGAAAGCTACTTCCACTGTTCCTCCTATAGGGTGAATGAACATTAAATGAAATCATACTCTTCAACTAGTCTGGCATCGTGTAATGTTACCTGTTTTTAATCTTAATTAGTCCACTTACCAGTTCAAAGACCATATGCATGATACTCTGTTAAGCATGGCTTCCTCTTCTGTGAAATGGGCTATGCTCTTATGAGCATATCAAGGATTCTAAATAAGTGTGTGTATGTACCTGTTCTTTCCTCTTTGGTATTATGAACATCAGTGCAGCTCACCAGACACAGATTCACCAGTCTGCAGCAAAGATAGGGACCCAGGGAACAATGAATGGTCTATGCCTTCCCTCTCCCCATCCCAGAAGCTCATGCAAACTGTCTCACAGCCAGATGTCATACTGGCAAAGAGGGGAGAGAGAGCTTATCCAAAAGCTCCAAGTTATCTAAAAAGATACAGTTTAAACTAGACTGTTTCAGGTAAGAACAGGAGGATAGATATTAACAGGGAAGTTAAGTGTTCAATCTTATACATGTCTCAACCCATAGAATTATGAATATATAAAAGATGTTATGTTAGATGCTTTTCACATTTCTTCCAAAGCATCAAGATGTTATAAAAGAACCCCTAATATTTAGGATTTAAAATCACTTCCTACTCAAATTACTCAAAGGGTTCCCACTGGTGGAAATTTAGGCACCAAAAGCAACAGCAAGGAAATTGTTGAGCTGGAACTTTCTAGAGTCTTGGTTCTCAAAGTGTGGTCTGCAGACCAACATCACCAATGACAACTGAGAGCTTATTGGAAACAGACACATAGGTCCTGTGTAGCCTATCTGAATTAGAACCTGCTCTCTAACACAGTTCTTAGGTGATCTGCATGCACATTATAATTCAGAAGCAATGCCTAAAGATTAGGATCCCTCTCTAACCATACCAAGCATGTGACTACCCTCCTCACTTATTAAAAACACCAGTCAAGGGGGACCACCATAACATCCAACTTCCAAGATGTTCAGTGGTTAAAACTAAAACATTCAGAAATGTTTAACATAAGTCAAACAAAATACTTAGGAAGTGCTATTCTCGTATCTATTATTGGCAAAAGTCTCAAACATTTGCTGAGAAAAATATGAGCAGATGCTTACTGTTCCATCACAGTGGCCATCCTTAATCCTCAGATACATCTGTGATCTTTTCACACTTTCAAACATGCAAATCCCAGAGCTGATTTTATGCACTTTCCAGTAGGATTTTTCAGACTGGTTTCCCACTCCAGTGCAGCTCCCATCAGGCTGGAGACACAAGGCCTGGCAAGGGCTTGTAGCAAGTAGGAGGACAGCAGTGTCAAGGAACACACCCTTCAGAGCAACAACAAAACAGAAAGGCAGTAAATAACAAGTTCATGTTTTGCTAGAATAAGTTGGCAGTGGAGTCCATTCTCTTACAGAAGTTGCAGTGACCAGAATCTTACCAGAAGCTTCTTGGTTAAAAATGTACAAAATAAGGAAATAAGTAATTTAACTGCTATGCAAAGTTAAGTAAAGCTAAAAGAGGCACTATGGTTGACTCATAATTTATATCAATCATTAGCTATTGAAAGTATAAAGGTCAGCATCAGATGGTACAGAAATTTAAAAATGATACAAAATACAAACATTTCTCTTAAGAAATTGGTAAGGAATATAAGCAATTTTAATATTAACACAAAGTAGAATAAAATCAGTGTGCTATGAGGGTACTTGAATTATAGAATGCACTCTGGATACTAGTTAAATGTACACATGTGGGATTGAATGAATGAATGAAAAGAGATATTGAACACAAGATATAAGTAAATCCTATGTAACCAACAACTTAAGAAAATGTAAAAAGTTATTGAAAGTCAATTAGAAATACATTAACACTGTAGAGAAATGGATAAAAAACATAAATACACAAGTCACCAAAGGCAAAATACAAATGGTGAATAAACATAAGGAAAGGCAATCCATACTAGTAAAAAAATAAATAAGGCTTAATTAGATGTTTATTCCTCTAGAAAACTGTCTAAAAAAGAGTTCTTTTCAAGGACCATCCTCAATACTGACATCAACAGACGGACACTCCTCCAGTGATTGCCTAAGAGAGTTGGGTAGTAAAGAATTTACCTTTACCCAAGAGGTCTGGCCTTCGCCTTCACCTTCTGAAAGGTAATCTCTAAATCCTTGGAATAAATGTTATCCCAGATAGGTGTGTTTTTGTTTGCCAGAGGGGCCTTCAGCCAGCCAGAGAATAAAAATGTGATTTAGGGTGGGAGATTTGAGTCACAAGAAGTCAATTGACCTTAAAAGCTGGAGACTGAGACTGGTTACCTATACTCCCTACTTGATTACACCCCCATTAAGACTCTGGGCACCAAGGCTCAGGTGAGCTTCCCTGGTTGGCAATATTCCAGCATACTGTCACACATAAATGATGAGAAAGTAATGCTGTCCTGACTCTACGGGAAGAGGACAACTAGAAGTTTCACCCTTTGGTACTTTTCCTGTGTGTCTCTATCCTTTATCTGTGATAAACTATAGCCATAACAGCTTTCAGGAATTCTGAATTGTTCTAGTGAATTATCAAACCTTGATAGTGGTCTCTAGAACCCCAGAACTATGAAGTTTTTATCAGAGGTGATGGTGGTAGTGTGAATATTCACTCTAATTTCACAGTTGGCTTAATTTCCACAGGATCAAAAATTAGTACATTTCTGGAAAGAAATTTGTCAGTGTGTTTTCAGAGTCTTAAAGGTTTCATATTTGATTGTTAAATTCAATTTAAAACTATCTAAAAAGATCAGTTTCATTGCTGCTGGGATCTCTAAGGCCTTTCAAAGTCTGGGTAAATAGAATGGCAATGGGCATCAATGCCACCTAGTGGGAAGATGTCTGATTACTCCATTATAATTAAATTCAATAATTTTCTTCAGTAGAGCAAAAGAAAGCAGATATTTAGCAGTATAAATGATAGTGACTTTCCTCCATTTTACCTTGACAAAAACCACAAATTCTTTTGAAAGGTCTGCATAGCCTGCTGATGACTCATCAGCTATTTTGCCATGACAGTCAAAAATAACTGCATGACCAGGAACCAGCGTTGACTCAAGAAGTGCACAGTGGTTGGGCTGATAAAGCACCCGCAGCTCAGTGGAGGCTCCACCACAGGCCTAAAAGAGAAGGGGCCAGGGAGACAAAACTCTTAATTAGCAATATAAACTAATTCAATTTAAAATGTTTTGATATTATTTATACATACAGATCTACTCCACTCCACAGAATCCTTGTACTATCTACCTCACGCTTTCGTCATTCAACTGTTTGATTCCCCAGCATGATTTCAGTGTCTTTCTCAAAGACTTTCTTCTCTTGATTTCTCAGAACCCAGGTTGAGTGTTGGGTAACAATTAAAAGAACTCCAGGGACAGAATAATTTGATGTGATGTTAGCATTATTTGATCACATTTTCATTTCTTCATTTGTGTCCTCCTAACTCAAGTTTATTTAGGACTAAAAGCTGAAATTAAAAGACATGAATTACTATATTTTGCTTTTAGAAAACTAAATAAATCGAGGTGGTTATGCTACAGGGAAAGATTCCTGGTTCAGGGTACTGTTTGAGGTTTTATCCTGTCTCCCCTGAGTGCCCCAGAGAGTCATTTAGGTCTAAAAAATAAGGATTCAATGGTACCCTTTGAATGGCTTGATTCATGATACCCACAATAAGGTTACTGACCTCAGAAAAGTTCCCTTGAATAAGTAGGCAAGGATACTACTTGCCTTCAAGACAAAGCTATTTGCCTTCAAGAAACCATCTGATGTTGGGTGAGTAAATAAGGAGTTACCAGTATGGACTGAAGCTAAGAGGGTTGTCACCAGATATTCCAGATATTCTGAGACCCCATACCAGGTGAAATCTTTAGTGGAACAAGATGAGTCTCACAAAAACTAAGATGGAATCTCTCACCAACCTAGTAGGATAGGGCTTGGAGATATATTTAATTTGATATTTTAAAAATAAAGTAATGGTACATTTCTTGAAGTTTATTTTGAGAATATTTCATCCCTACTACATTCATACTTATTAAGTACTCACTACGACCAGTACCTGTACTGAGCAGAATGTGCTACATAATACAGCACAGGGTGCCTTACTTAGTCTAGAGCAGGGGGAGAGAGGACTTCACAGAGGAAATTTGACTGATAATTACTCAGCCTGAGTTTCAGTCCTATAAATTACATAAAGTTTTTCCAATAGTTATTATTTCCCTTAAGTTAAATAACATGCTATGAGCCAAAACTCATTATGTAATATTATATAACATCATCTGAGGAAGCTGTAGTACGAGTGGCAGAATCAGACTTGCCTGTGTTCGATTCCTGCTTTTACTTACTATCCATGTAACTCTAGGCAACTCACTTAATCATTCATACTCTTCTGTTAAATTGGGATATTAATGGATTCTCTCATAGGACAGATGTAAATACGAAGTTACAACACACATTAGCACTTAGCACAGGGCATGACAGTTTTCCTATGTGGTCACATTTTTCAAAATAAATAACATACATGTATTTTGAAAAAACAGTTTTATACATTAAAATCTATGTTTCAAACCTTTAGTAAGCAATAAAAAGCATAATTAGGTAAAATTACTGTGTATTTTTTTCCTAATAATATGTTCCCTGAAGGTCCTTTAAGAAGACAGATTGTCTCCTTTTGGAGGCTTATTAAAACGTTGAATGTTGTCAAAGACATGGTCTACTTTTCCTTATCTAAATTCTAATCGCTGAAATTTGGGACCATTTAGGCACCAGAACTTCAGAAATTAATGAGATGAAACCCAATAACAAAAAATTGAAGTCAAAGCCAGAGGAAAATACAATTTGATAATCTTACAAAAGTACCTTATGCAAGATACATTATATATGGAAATGATACTGTTGATATATGGCAAAAAGAAAATGTACTACACACCATTCCAGTGACAGAGTTGTTGTTAAGAGCAAGAGAAAGATGTCTCATTTCATGACTTCGGAAAATGCATATATTTCCTTCATTGAAAACAACATCAAAGAGACCTGGAAAATATTTTTAAATATTGGCAAGTAGTTCATACTTTTATAGCTTTTTTTCTTATTCAATAATACATTGAAATGTCCTAATAGGACTCTTTATGATATCTCTCAATTAAATGTTTCTAATTAGTTAAAAAATAGAATGCTAATACTTTATATACATATTCCTTAGCAATTCGGCAGAATTTCCATGGAAAATCTCTAATGTCTTCCCATACTAATCAGTAACACTCACAAATAACCCATGAAAATAATACACGACAAAACTGATCCCAGGAAAATAAATTATCTTAGTGTAAAAACCCACTTCTATTTTATACATCTCAGAGACTTGAGGAAAATTAAATAATGCAGTAAAAAAGTAAATACATATGGTTTGGGCAATAATGACTGGTTTCTATGATTATGATTATTAAAATGATGTCATCATATTGTTCTTAGTTTTCAATATACTTTCACATAGCTTTTCATCTTAAAATGTAAACTGGAGGACATGAATTTATGTCAAATTTGTGTACAGCTATATAACAGCAATTAGGACAGTGCCGTGAGCATAGTAGGTACTCAAGAAATATTTTTTAGATAAATTAATTAGATCTCCATAGCCTAGAAAATAGGTACTCTACACACACACACACACACACACAATTATCCACATTTAACTGAGTAAGTGAGACTCAGTGAAGTAAGGGACTTTCCCAAGATCCCTAGGAAATAGAACCTAGGACTTCAGATCTTAGCTTAGTACCCTTTGCACTACCCAAAAATCATTCATTTAGTGCTTAAACAATGAACAAATTTTCAGGAGTCCATTCTTGTAACAACAGTAAATGAAGATAATTTTAACTTTTACAACTAGGTGATTATTAAACAATGATAAGTCAAACAAGCTAGATATAAAGGAATGCATATTGTATGTTTCATTTTATATAAAGCACAAAACCAGCACCACTATAGGGTCTTAAGAGTCAAAGTAGTGGTTACATTCAGGGGAGAAGGACTGAAGTGGGCATGAAACTATTTCTGGAGTGCTGGTAATGTTCTATTTCATGATATGGGTTCTAGTTACATACATGCGCTATGTTCAGTTTGTGAACATTTATAATACAATATGTGTAGTTTTTGGCATATGTATAATATTGAAGGGATTCAGAGTATGTCATGTCAAAATATGTCTCTCTACCATAAGGATAATTTTGAGCAGAAGGAAACTAACAAGAGTAGACACAGAATGAACCCTCTACTATCCTCCTATCTGCCTGAGCAAAACATGAATTTCTCTTATGAAGCTATCTCCTGACACCACCTCCTGAGCAGGAAGCAGGTAACAATGTTATCACTGGAAACAACATGGCACTGAGAAATATTCTACACAAACAAATATCACTAATCATAGCACTTTATTAACCAGCAGTTTCCACATATATTTCCCTAAATATTTTTACCCTAGAGGCTCAAAGACTTTCTCCTTTGTCTTGACACTTCTCTAAAAAATTATTTTTCTTTGTTAATATGTCATATAAGCCCCAGGTTTTAACCACCACTTTGAGTTACTCATCACTAAGTTCTCTCCCAAATGTATGTGCAAAGCACATATTAATAAACTGTTTATTTTCCTCTTGTTAATCTGTCTTATGTCAGTCTAATTCACAAGAGCCCAAGCCAGAGGGGTTTATCTAAAAAGGTAAAGACAAAGGTTTTCTGTCCCTCCCCTGCAATATATTTGAATAAAATTATTTTAAAAATAGGTGATTCTTTGTGTTCAAATTTTACTTGCTGTCAACTCAGAAAAGAACTTTATATACACAGGAAGTTATATGTGAAGTTCATAATAACCACAAAGCAAAAACTTAAGAGTTAATACACAAAAGAAAAGGAGAAAGGATACTAAACAGTACACTGAAGAAAACCACCAAACCACAAGATAAGAAAGGAATAGAAGAAAGGAGCAATAGAGAAACTACAAAAACAGCCAGAAAACAATTAATAAAGTGGCAATAAGTACATACCTATCAATAATTACTTTAAATGTAAATGGACTAAATTTTCCAATCAAAAGACAGAGTGGCTGAATAGATATAAAAACAAGAAGCATCTGTATGCTGCCTACAAGAGACTTACTTGAGAAGAAAGGACACAAAACAGACTGAAAGTGAAGGGAAAGGAGAAAGATATCACATGCATGTGGAAATGAAAATAAATCTGGTGTAGCTATACTCACAGGAGACAAATTTTATAACAAAGACTATAATAATAGAAAAAGGCATTAATGATAAAGAAGTTGATCCAACAAGACATAACAGTTATAAATATATATTCACACAACATTGGAGCACTAATGTATATAAAGCAAATATTAATGGACCTAAAGGGAGAAACTGATACCAATACAATAATAATAGGAAACCTCAACATATGATTTACATCAATGGGTAGATCATCCAAACAGAAAACCAGTAAGGAAACACCAGCCTTACATAACACATTAGACTAGATGGACATAATATACAGAAAATATTCCATCTAAAACAACAAAAACACATTCACCTCAAATGTACATTGAACATTCTCTAAGTAGCATCACATGTTAGGCCACAAGACAAATCTCAATAAATTCAAGAAGATAAAGCCACATCAAGCATCTTCTCCAACCACAAAGGCATGAGACTAGAAACCAATTATAAGAAGAAAACTGAAAAAAAAAAAACACAAAAAAATGTGATGATTAAACAACAGGCTACTGAAGAACCAATGGGTGATCAAATAAATCAAAGAAATGAAAAATAACTATGGGTAAATGAAAACAAATACAACACACCAAAATCTTAAGGATGCAGCAAAATTGGTTCTAAGAGGGAAAATCATAGCAATATAGGTCTAAGTCAAGAAACAAGAAATATCTCAAATAAACAATATAACTTTGCCCCTACATGATCTATAAGAGGAAGAACAAATTAAATCCCTAAATCAGTGGAAGGGAGGAAATAATAAAGATGAGAGAAGAAATAAAGTTTTAAAAGATAATAAAAAAGATCAAGGAAACTAAGAGCTAGTTCTTTGAAAATCTAAATGAAATTGACAAACCCTTGGCTAGACTAACCAAGGGAAGAAAGAGTATGGCTCTATTAAACAAAATTAGAAATGAAAGAGAAGTTGAAAGTGATTTACAGAAATAAAAGGATCATAAGACACAACTACAAACAATTATATGTCAAGAAATAGAACAACCTAGAAGAAATGGATAAATTCCTAGAAACATAATCTTCCAAGACTAAATCAGGAAGAAATAGAAAATCTGAACTTATCAGTTACTAGTAAGGAGATTCAATCAGTAATTGAATCACTAATTAAAAAAAAGCTCCCCACAAACAGTATAACCATACAGCTTCATTGCTGAAGTCTACCAACCTTTCAAGGAAGATGAATACCCATCTTTCTCAAATTCTTCCAAACAATTGAATGCTTCCAAACTAATTTTGTGAAGCCAGCATTACCCTGATATCAAAACCCAACATGGACATCACACACACACACAAAAAAAATTGTAGAACAATATTATTGATGATCACTGAAGCAAAAATCCTCAACAAAATATCAGCAAACTGAATTCAACAGTAACTAATTAAATCATACACCATAATCAAGTGGGATATATTCCAGGAATGCAAGGATAGTACATCTACAAATCAAATATCATGATACACCACATTAATAAAATGAAGGATAAAAATCATAACAATCATCTCAACAGATAAAGAAAAAGCATCTGACAAAATTTAACATCCATTTATGATAAAAACTCTCAACAAAATGAGTATAGAGGGAACATACCTAAACACAGTAAAGGCCATATATGACAAGCCCACAGCTAACACCATACTCAATAGTGAAAAGCTGAAAGCTTTTCCACTAAGGTCAGAAACAAGACAAGGACACCCACTCTAACCAGTTTTATTCAACATAGTACTAGAAGTCCTACCCTTAGCAATTAGGCAAGAAAAATAAATAAAAGGTATTCAAATTTGAAAGGAAAAGTAAAACTGTCACTCTTTACAGATGACATACTACACACAAAAAACCCTAACAACTCCACCAAAAATTGTTAGAACTAATAAATGCATTCATTAAGCCACAGAATACAAAATCAACATACAGAAATCTGTGACATTTCTATACACTAATAATTATCAGAAAAATTAATTAAGGAAACAACTCCATTAATAGCTGCATATAAACCATGAAAGACATAGAAATAAATTTAACCAAGGATGGAATTGGATTAAAGATGGTTGCATGAGAGGTGAGACAGAGACCTCCTCCTAAAACCACATATAATACGAAAATATAATTTAATACAACTAGTTCTAAAAGAGCAACAGGAAAGAAGGCTGCACCAGATTGCATATACCTGGAGAAAAGAACAGACCTCACAGAACAGGGTAACATACCAAAACTGTGACCCGGTGGGACCCAAGCCCTTCCCCCACCCCAGCTCACCAGCACAAGGAAGAGAAATAGAGCAGGGAGGGAGTGGAGGCCTGGGACTGGTGAACACCTAGCCCTGGAGATCTGCTCTTGCAGCATGAACGTACATTGCATGGTGCTCTGGTGATTTAGTGTGGTTGGAAAGCTAAGATAGGCGGAATACCTGGAGAGACAGAGATTCTGGCTGCTTGTGGAAAACAGGGATTCATAGCCAACTGATCTGGGTGGGCAGGATGAGAGACTTCCTAAAAGTGAGAGGGGTGCTAAAGGGGCAAAGATTGCACAGAGCTTACTGCTCAGGAGAAAGGACAGGTAGATAAAATTGTCCAGATGCACTCCACCCAGCAGGTTGGAAGCTTAAACGATCTTCAGGTGCTCAATCCCCCTGGTTGGCTATGCAGATCCAAGGTCCCCCACTGTGATATGAAGCCTGCTATGTCTTCCTCCTGGCTAGCCTGCACCTGGCTCAGGCTCGCAAACCTGCGACCCTTGCCATGGCATCAGACCGGTCAGAGGGAAGCCCTGCTTACAGCAGCTACGAACAGAAACCATTAAGGCTTATACCTGTGTGTTCAGCCCACTGGTTCTGGCAGTGGAGACAGGCATAACAGCTGGGAAGCAGGAAATATCTTTTTCCTCCCCACCAAGCACCAACACCGCTCTGCTGCAACCCCAACAATGCCCCAGGGGCTGAGCAGCTGCAGAGAGTAGAGCTTCTGGACACTAGAGGGCACCACAGACAAATTATGAAATGTCAAAGGAAGCTGGTTCAAAACAAAATTATGAATACACCTGAGAAAGATTCAAATGAAATCAACCTCATGAATCTTCCTGAAAAAGATTTCAAAATAAGAATTATTAACATGCTCATGGAGCTAAATAAAAATATTCAGGAACTCAGGAATGAATTTATAATGGAGATCAATCATTGAAGAACACAATGGAGGGTATTAAAAGCAGATTAGATACAGTGGAGGAGATGATAAGTGAAATAGAAATTAGGGAAGAGGAATACAAAGAAGCTGAGGCACAGAGATAAAAAAGGATCTCTAAGAATGAAAGAATACTGAGAGAACTATGCAACCAATACAAACAGAACAATAGTCATATTATAGGGGTGCCAGAAGAAGAAGAAAGAGAAAAAGAGATAGAAAGTGTCTTTGAGAAAGTAAGCTGAAAACTTCCCCAATCTGGGGAAGGAGATAGTCTCTCAGGCCATGGAGGTGCACAGATCTCCCAACACAAGGAACCCAAGGAAGATAACACCAAGACATACAGTAATTAAAATGGCAAAGATCAAGGATAAGGACAGACTATTAAAAGCAGCCAGAGAGAGAAATAAGATCACATACAAAGGAAAACCCATCAGGCTATCATCAGACTTCTCAGCAGAAACTTTACAGGCTAGAAGGGAGTGGAATGATCTATTTAATGCAATGAAGCAGAAGGGCCTCAAACCAAGAATACTTTATCAGGCAAGACTATCATTTAAATTTGAAGGAGGGATTAAACAATTTTCAGATAAGCAAAAGCTGAGAACTTAGCTCCCACAAACCATTTCTACAGTGTATTTTGGAGGGACTGCTATAGATGGAAGTGTTCCTAAGGTTAAATAGCTGTCACCAGTGGTAACAAAAAGGGATAGACAAAGAGTACAGAATATGAAACCTAATATAGAAAGAATAGAGGAGGAAGAAAAGCAGGGAAAAAATTAAAAACCTTTAGATTGTATTTGTAATAGCATATGAAGTGAGTTAAGTTAAACTCTTAGATAGCTAATACCAAACAAGGCAAAGACACCACACACAAAAAAGAAAACTACAGACCAATATCCCTGATGAATATAGATGCAAAAATACTCAACAAAATATTAGCAAACTGAATTCAAAGATACATCAAAAGGACCATACACCATGATCAAGTAGGATTCACCCCAGGGATGCAAGGATG
The DNA here is from genome assembly GCF_030020395.1 of Manis pentadactyla. NCBI lineage: Eukaryota > Metazoa > Chordata > Mammalia > Pholidota > Manidae > Manis > Manis pentadactyla. The sequence continues at coordinate 78,744,751 of NC_080021.1, read as the reverse complement.
GTACAACATTCAAAAACCATCAACATCATCTAACACATCAACAAAAAGGACAAAAACCACATGATCACTTCCATAGATGCTGAAAAAGCATTCAACAAAATTCAACATCCATTCATGATAAAAACTCTCAACAAAATGGGTGAAGAGGGAATGTCCCTCAACATAATAAAGGCTATATATGACAAATCCACAGCCAACATTATATTTAACAGTGAGAAGCTGAAAGCTTTTCCTCTAAGTTGGGGAACAAGACAAGAATGCCACTCTCCCCGCTTTTATTCAACATAGTACTAGAGGTCCTAGCCATGGCAATCAGACAACACAAAGAAATAAAAGGCATCCAGACCAGTAAGGAAGACTTCAAACTGTCACTGTTTGCAGATGACATGATATTGTACATAAAAAACTCTAAAGAATCCACTCCAAAACTACTAGACTTAATATCTGAATTCAGCAAAGTTGCAGGATACAAAATTAACACACAGAAATCTGTTGCATTCCTATACATTAACAATGAACTAGCAGAAAGAGAAATCAGGAAAACAATTCCATTAAAAAGAATAAAATACCTAGGAATAAACCTAACCAAGGAAGTGAAAGACCTATACCCTGAAAATTACAAGACACTCCTAAGAGGAATTAAAGAGGATACTAATAAATGGAAATTTATCCCATGTCCTTGGGTAGGAAGAATTAATATTGTTAAAATGGCCACACTGCCTAAAGCAATCTACAGATTCAATGCAATCCCTATCAATATACCAACAGCATTCTTCAATGAACTGGAACAAATAGTTCTAAAATTCATATGGAACCACAAAAGACCCCAAATAGCCAAAGAAATCCTGAGAAGGAAGAAATAAAGCAGGGGGGAATCTCGCTTCCCAACTTCAAGCTCTACTACAAAGCCACAGTAATCAACACAATTTGGTACTGGCACAAGAAGAGACCCATAGACCAGTGGAACAGAATAGAGAGCCCAGATATAAACCCAAGCATATATGGTCAATTAATATATGATAAAGGAGCCATGGACATACAATGGAGAAATGACAGACTCTTCAACAGCTGGTGTTGGCAAAACTGGACAGCTACAAGTAAGAGAATGAAACTGGATTACTGTCTAACTCCATACACAAAAGTAAACTCAAAATGGATCAAATACCTGAATGCAAGTCATGAAACCATAAAAATCTCAGAAGAAAATATAGGCAAAACTCTCTTGAATATAAACATGAGCAACTTCTTCATGAACATATCTCCCCGGGCAAGGGAAACAAAGATAAAAATGAACAAGTGGGACTATATCAAGCTATAAAGCTTCTGTAGAACAAAGGACACCATCAGTAGAACAAAAAGGCATCCTACAGTATGGGAGAATATATTCATAAATGACATATCCAATAAGCAGTTGACATCCAAAATATGCAAAGAGTTCACGCACCTCAACAAACAAAAAGCAAATAACCCAATTAAAAAATGGGCAGAGGATCTGAACAGACACTGCTCTAAAGAAGAAATTCACATGGCCAACAGGCACATGAAAAGATGATCCACATCGCTAATCATCAGAGAAATGCAAATTAAAACCACAGTGAGATATCACCTCACACCAGTTAGGATGGCCACCATTCAAAAGACCAACAACCACAAATGTTGACGAGGATGTGGAAAAAGGCGAACCCTCCTACACTGCTGGTGGGAATGTAAATTAGTTCAACCTTTGTGGATAGCAGTATGGAGGTTCCTCAAAAACCTAAAAATAGAAATACCATCTGACCCAGGAATTCCACTCCTAGAAATTTACCCTAAGAATGCAGGAGCCCAGTTTGAAAAAGACATATGCACCCCTATGTTTATCACAGCACTATTTACAATAGTGAAGAAATGGAAGCAACCTACATGTCCATCAGTAGATGAATGGATAAAGAAGATGTTGTACATATACACAATGGAATACTATTCAGCCATAAGAAGAAAACAAATCCTACCATTTGCAACAACATGAATGGAGCTAGAGGATATTATGCTAAGTGAAATAAGCCAGGCAGAGAAAGACAAGTACCAAATGATTTCACTCATCTGTGGAGTATAAGAACATAGAAAAAACTGAAGGAACAAAACAGCAGCAGATTCACAGAACCCAAGAACGGACTAACAGTTACCAAAGGGAAAGGGACTGGGGATGATGAGTGGGAAGGGAGGGGTAAAGGGAAAAAGAGGCATTATGATTAGCACACATAATCTAGGGGAGTGGGCATGGGGAGGGCAGTATAGCACAGAGAAGACAAGTAGTGATTCTTTAGCATCTTACTACGCTGCTGGATAGTGACTGTAATGGGGTATGTTGTGGGGACTTGATAATGGGGGGAATCTATTAACCACAATATTGTTCATGTAAGTGTATATTAATGATATCAAAATAATAACAAATAAATAAATAAATTTATCCAAGGAAGTGAAAGACCTGTACTCTGAAAACTGTAAGATTACTGATGAGAGAATTAAAGGCACAAATAAATGGAAAGATATTCCATGATCATGGATTAGAAGAATGAATATTGTTAGAATGGACATACTATCCAAAACAATCTATAGATTCAATGAAATCTCTATCAAAATTTGAATGGCTTTTTTCATATGACTGGAACAAATAATTCTAAAATGTGTGTGGAACCACAAAATCCCTGAATAACCAAAGCAATCTTGAGAAAGGCTAACAAAGCTGGAGATATACTCCCTGATTTCAAACTATATTGCAAAACCATAGAAGTCAAAGCAGCACAGCATTGTCATAAAAACAGATGCTCAGATCAATTAAACAGAATTGAGAGCCCAGAATTAACTCCATTCATATATAGGCAAATAATTCACAACAGAGGAGCCAAGAATATACAATGGGGTAAGGACTGTGTTGCAAAAACTGAACAGTCACTTGCAAAGTAATGAAACTAGACCACTATGTTATACCATACACAAAAATTAACTCAAAATGGATTAAAGATTTGAATGTTAGATGTAAAACTATAAAATTCCTATAAGAAAACATAGGCACTAAGCATCTTGACATAAGTCTTAGTGATTTTTTTATAGATCTAACTCCAGAGGCAAGGGAAACAAAAGCAATAATAAACAAATGAGATACCATCAAACCAAAAAGCTTCTGCATAGTAAAAGAAACCATCATCAAAACAAAAGGCCAACACATGAAATAGTAGATTTTTGCGTATTATATATCTGACAAGGGATTAATAGCCAAAATATATAAAGAATTCATACAGATCAACAACACAAAAACAAACAACTGGATTTTAAAATGGACAAAGGATCTGAATAGTTACTTTTTCCAAAGAAGACATATAGATGGCCAACAGGCACATAACAGGAGGTTCAACATCACTAACTACTAGGCAAATGGAAATCAAAACCCCAATGAGATATTACCCTACACCAGTTAGAATGGCTATTATGAAAAAGACAAGAAATAACAAGTGTTGGAGATGATGTGGAGAAAAGGGAACTCTGGTGGGAATGTAAATTTTGCAGCCACTGTGGAAAACAATATGGAGATTCCTCTAAAATCTAAGAAAAGTACTACTGTTTGATATAGCTCTTCCACTTCTGGTTATTTATACGAACAATATGAATATACTCATTCCAGAATATATGTATAAGTCCCTATGTTCACAGCAGCATTACTTACAATAGCCAAAAAATGGAAACCTAAATGTCCACTGATGGATGAATGGATAAAGAATGTGACAACACGGATTGACCTAGAAGATATATTAAGTGAAATAATTCAGATAAAGACAAATGCTATATCATTGCACTCTTATGTGGAATGTAAGAAAATAAACAAATGAGCAAACAAAACAAAAACAAACTCACAGATACAGAGAACAAATTGGCAGTTACCAGAGGAGAAGGGAATGGAGGGGACAGCAAAAGGGTTGAAAGTGCTCAATTGTGTGGTAATAAATGGTAACTAGACTTTAGTGATGTTCACTTTGTAGTGCACTGAATACCTGCCATTTATTAAATAGTATATAGTAAATTTACCTCAATTAAAAAAAATACATATATGTGTGTGTGTGTACACATATACATATATATATATATGCATGTGTATACACATATATATGTGTGTATACACAGGAAAGGATTACTTGCTCCTATAACAGATGTAATGAGATTCATTTCATAATATTTTAACTTCAATTTTGGCTGTTCAGAGACCTAAATTGTTTGTTGATATCCTTCTATATTTATAACAACTGCTTCCAAAATAGATGGGTGAGGTTGTTGTGTTATTAAAAGGCATAATATACATGCACACATACATAATATACATAGGACCTGGCAATCAAAAGTAGCTATTACTATTATTAAAACAGAATTCTACCCATGTAAGTTTTTAACTGAAGCTTATTTTCATGCATATAAATATATATACATAATATAAATATCTTTATAAAATAATATTATAATGTACATTATATAATGTCTATAAAATTATTTCATCATAACAAAGTTAGATTTTCTTAAATGAATCACTCTTTCCTTTCTCACCATTGTCAACATAGCTCACTTTGTGCTAACTCAAAACTCTGAGCTTAGTCAATACATACCAAATGAAGGGGGATTATGGTAGTTACTGGGTTATTTAAATTCCCCAAATCCCATTTTTAACATGGAATTATTCATGTATTTTCTGTAATTATTCATCTTATTGTATGTGTATATTCATCTAGAGTTAACAAATCCAATTAGTGGATTCTATCTTTATATATAAGCAAATGCTTTTAGTTAAGAACAAGGTCTGATATAGAGGTTAACTAGTACTCTAAATTTTAAAAGGATTTCTGTATATTTACTTACTTATTAAGTCAACTTTATTACAGTATAATTTACATATAATGCACACATTTTAAGTGTACACTCTATCAGTTTTTAGACTTCTAATTGTGATAAGAAATACATAAATTTTACCATCTTAACCATTTCTAAGTGTACAGTTCAAAAGCAACTAAGGAGTAAGTTCACAGGAAATAACAGTTCAGTTCAATATTCACATTGTTGTGCACAATCTCTTTTGAATAACAGTAAACCCCTCTCATTCAGCCTTCTTTATAGGACTTTAACAAGAAAACTATTATATTACCCTTTATACTTTTTGTAACACTTGGATTAACAATATATTGGTAATGAGGACTCACAGATTACAATAACTAAAGCAAATTTGTTTTTCTCCATCACCATCCCTCTAAACTCAATGGAAACAGTCCTTTCCCTTCCCCAAGATGAAACTGGATTGGGCTTCACAGTATATTTGCATCACTTCTATTAAAGAGAAAGTTCTCTGGTCATTTTAAGGCCATGAACACAGAATAACTTAATAAATTGTCTGTGACCAAGAAACTGATAGGTAGGGCAAGTCACAATAAAAAGAAATTCCTTTGATTCTGAGTATGACAGTTTACCAAACAATCTACTAAAAATATATAGCAATGAAGATAAATATAAAGAAATGAGCAATAAGAGAAAGTGGCTCTCCTGTCACTGGCCTCTGAAGATAGTTCTCCTCTGAGGGAGAAGGAACTAAAGAGTTTATTCATTTTTATTACTCCATAGAATTTCATGGTATAAACATAACATTGCTTAATCTTTTTTGAAGAAGAAACACTGTATTATTTCAAATATTTTGCTACATTTCACAATGTAGCAAAAAACATATTTATGCATAGCTCTTGTGAGCGCATGCAGGAGTTTCCCTAGTTTATCACAGAGTAAAATTCCTGTGTCCTAGGGGATAAGGATCTTCAACATTAAAAGATATTGTCAAATTGCTTTTTAGGAGTTTGTCTTGTTCTTATCCTTATAAAAATATTTAAATGTTTGCTAATCAGATGGGTATGAAATTGTATTTCAATGTCACTTTAATCTGCATTTCATTGATATAAGTGAAGTTGGACATCTTTTGCATGTTTTATTGTCCATTCGATTTTCTTCTTGAATTATCTGCTCATATATTTTCCCATATTATTAGGATATTGAAATTTTTCAAAAAGATTTACAGGATGTATTTTATATTTTGCATACAATTTTTCTGTTGGTTATGTACATTGTAAATATCTCCTAATCTCTAGCTTGATTTTTCAGTTTACTAGATGTGTATGTGTGTTATGCATGCATGTGCATTTAATACCAATCCTTCCCCTTATGATTTGAGTTTTGGTTCTAGTCTAAAAAATTAACCTCCAGATAATGCCACAAAAAATATTTTCATATATATATATATATATTTCTCACTTTTCACAGGCTCCCTGGGAAGTTTAGCTTAGTATTAATAATCCTTAAATTGAGAAATACCAAATTAGTATATTCACCACTCCTCTCCCTTGATATCAGCTTATGTATATAATTTACTGTTAAATATAAACAACTGGATATCTCACAGACACTTCAAACTCAATATGGACAAAGTAGAGCTCATAATTGTCCATATATTCCTAGTTTCCAAATCTAGTCCTCCTAAATTTTTCTGCATATCCTATCTCAGTTAGTGACACCATTAATAACTTAATCAACCAACCCATAAATTTGAAGGTAACTCTTTCCCTTAATACTTCTTTACCAATAAATCACCAAGCCCTGCCAATTTTATTTCCTAGAAATTCTTCAACTCATTCTCTTTTCTCTATCAATACTCATACTGAAGTACTTTACGTCCTTGTCATCTTCTGCTTAACATATTATGAGAGCCTCTTAACTGATTTCTCTTTCTCTCATCTTCCCACACATCCTTCAAATTTGGTCTTCACTTAGCTGCCAAAGTATTTTGACTCTACTTCAAATCCATTAATACCTATCTTCCACCCACTGAAAGGGATAAAAGAAGTTGCCTTCAGCCCATCTTGCCCAGGCCCTTTTGTAGCGGCAACAGAGTAGACATGGAAAAGTTAAGGTTTAACTTAAAAAGTGCAGCTTACAGCTTTTAGTAACTAGGAGACTACTTGTAACTCAATATGATATGGTTGTAATGGTGGGGTAAGGTGTTTAAAACATGCTTTAAATGGCCTGTAGAATAAAACATCAGATTGAACACTGTTGCAACTACATGCAGTACAACACTTGACATTAATGTTGGCTACATTGCTAGATTCTTAGTTGAGAAGTTCAGTAGTTCACAATATAAAATAGCCCTGATTTGCTGAAGATGAGTAAAGGTGTTAGTCTTCCCACTATATAGCAACTCACACAGAATTATAGGATATCATAGAGAAAAGTGAGAGCCATACCTATACAATGAGGGTGTGCTCCCAAGTAATGGAGGCCTTCTTCCTCTTTTATATCTCCTTTACTCAGTCTTCCAAAATTCAGAGACTGGAGTTCACTGTAAAAAGGCCTGAATAAGACAACATCCAATCTATAGCACATTCTTTTCCAATGTAGTACTTCAAAGTACTCTCATGAAATAGAGGGGCAAGGCCAATGGTTCCTTGATTTCAGAAGTGTAACTAGGATGTGGTAAAAATATGGATGTGGCTACTGCTATGTACTCTAAATAGTGAACTTTTTTCAGATATTTTATGAGGAGGTAACAGAGAACCAGAAAAAATTACTGCAGTAATAACCATCATATATTCACTGGAAATAGGGCTTAAAATCGAGTAGATCAACTACCAACAATGATCTAAGAGAGGAATTCTATTAATACCCAAGCAGAGAGGTAAGAAGATCAAATACAATCCAAAAAGGTGACAATTCCTGGGAATGGCTATACTTTTTATTATTCAAAAGGAAGTAGAGAATAAATAGCTCAAGAAAAAAATTTTAAGTGGCAGCACAGGGAAAAGGAACATTCTCTTTGGCATACCATGTAAATTCTTAAATAAAGAAACAAAAAAATTCAGGAAATTTTATATTGAAAGTCTTAAAGATTACAGAAGCTAGATTTAATATTAAACAATTCTCCTTAAATTCCCACTTCCCACTTAATTGAAACTTAAACTTTAAATTATCAAGGATGCATGAGAGGTACAGTGGTCATATAATTGGTTGTCCAACAAGGACACTTTTGAAGTAAAAAGGGGTGTCAACCAGGTGGAAACCTGAGATATAAACAAAAGGAGGAACTCCAGGTTGTATGGTCCCTTTAACTTAAGTTATGCTTTATATAAGAAAAAGATCTTAGTCTTAAATTTTAAAATTGGAGAGTGTGTATTTATATGTTTCAGGTTTATATAAAAGTTTAATGTATTTTCATTATTATTTATACCTTAATGACAAAAGTGTAATGAGTCTAAGACATTCATGCACCACTGATGACAGTGTAAACGGATGTAGCTCTTCTGAAAAGAGATGGGGCAACATGTATGAAGGGCCTTAAAATCCCCTTTATATTTGAACCAATAACAACACTGGAAAATTCACAAATATGTGCAAAATAAACAACAGACTCCTTAAAAAACAATGGGTGAAAGAAGAACTCAAAAGAGATTCAAAATATATTTTGAAACAAATGAAAATGGAATCGTAACATATCAAAACATACGGAACACAGCAAAAGCCATTCTGAGAAGTTTGTAATGATAAATGCATACATTAAGAGAAAATTAAGATCTCAAATAAACAACCTAACTTTATACATCAAAAAACTAGAAAAAAAAAACTAAGCCCAAAGTAGAAAAGAATTACTACTTTTCAGAAGTAAGGAGATAATATAAAGGTTCAGAGCAGAAATAAATGAAATAAGGAATTAAAAAAATAGAAAAGATCAACAAAATGAAGAGTTGGTTTTCTGCAAAAAAAATTAATGAATCTTTGGCTAGGCTAACCAGGGAAAAATGAGAGGACTCAAATAAATAAATATAAATGAAAGAGGAGACATTACAACTGAAACCACAGAAATACAAAGAATCATGATACTACTAGGAACAATAATATACCAACAACTTAGAAAACCTAGAAGAAATGGATAAAGTCCTAGAAACATATACTCTACCATGACTGAATCATAAAGAAATAAAAAATGTGAACAATCAATGACAAGAATTGGATCAGTAATCATGAACCTCCCAACAAAGAAAATTCCAGGACCAGATGGCTCCACAGTAGAATCTACCAAACATTTAAAGAAGAATTAATACCAACTGAATCCTTCTCAAATGCTTCCCAAAAAACTGAAGAGCAGGGAAACCTCCCAAACTCATTTTACTAGGCCATCATTATCCTAATACCAAAGTGAGATAAGTAAAACTACATGCCAGTATTCCTGATAAATATAGATGCAAAAAATTCTCAACAAAATATTAGGAAACTAAATATTCAAAAGCACATTAAAGTGTCATACACCATGAAGAAGGATTTATCCCTGGGATGCAATGATCGTTCAAAATTCAAATTAATAAATATAATAAACCACATTAACAGAATTAAATAAAAAATATATGGTTATTTCAATAAATGCAGAAAAATCATTTGACAAAATTCAACAACCTTTCGTGAAAAAAAAAAGACCTCTAAAAAAAGTGGATATAGAAGGAACATACCTCAACAGAATAAAGGCCATATATGACAAGCCCACAGCTTATATGAGACTCAATGGTGAAAGACTGAAAGCTTTTCCTCTAAGATCAGGAAGAAAACAATCACCACTATCACCATTCCTATTCAATATAATACTGGAAGTCCCAGTCTGAGCAATTAGGACAGAAAAGGAAATAGATGTATCCAAATTGGAAAGGAAAATTGGTACTGTTTGCAGATGATATGATCACACATATATATGTAAAATCCTGAAGTCTCCACCAAAAATTGTTAGAATAAATGATTTCAGTAAAGTAGCAGGATACAAAATCAACATATAAAAAATCAGATGAGTCTCTATATACTAACAGTGAACTACCTGAAAAATATATAAAACAACCCCATACAACAGATCAAAACATTAAAATACTTATGAATAAATTTATTCATTCACCAAAAACTACAAGACAGTGATGAAAGAAACTGAAAAAGACACAAATAAATGGAAAGATATCTCATGTTCATGGATTAAAGAAAAAATATTGTTAAAATGTTCATACTACCCAAAGCCATCTATAGATTCAACACATCCCCTATTAAAATTTCAATGCCATTTTTCAAAGAAATAGAAAAAACAATCATAAAATTTACAGGGAACCACAAAAGCTCCCAAATAACAAAAGAAATTTCGCATCACACTTCCTGACTTTAAACTATACTACAAAGGTATAATCAAAACAGTATGATACTGGCATTAAAACAGACACATAAACCAATAGAAAAGAATAAACAGCCCAGAAATAAACCCACACATACATGGTCAACTAACATTTGACAAGGGAGTGAAGAATACTCAATGGAGAAAGGATAATCTCTTCAATAAATGGCACTGGAAAACTAGATACCCACATGTAAAAGAATGAAATTGGACCCCTACCTTACATGACCTACAAAAACTAAGTTGAAATGAATTTGTGACTTAAGTGTAAGACTTGAAACCAGAAATCTCCCTGAAGAACACTAGGGAACTATCTCCTTTCCACTGGTCTTGGCAATGATCTTTTGGATATGACACCAAAGTACAAGCACAAAGCACAAACAACAAAATCAAATATCAACAAGTGGGACCATATCAAATTTAAAAACTTCTGTACAGCAAAAGAAACAAGTGAAAAGGCAACTACTGAACTGGAAAAAATATTTGCAAACCATTATCTTATGATGGATTTATTGCCAAAATATGCAAGGAACTCATGCAATTCAATAGCAAACAAACAATCCGATTAAAAAATGGAAGTACATTTGAATATTTTCAAAGACATAAAATGGCCAAGAAGTTCATGAAAAGGTTCTCAACATCATTAATCATCAGGAAAATGCAAATTAAAACCACAATGACTTAGAATGGCTATTATCAAAAAGAGATAACCAATGCCACAAGGATATGAAGGAAAAGGAGTCCTGGAGCACTGTTGGTGGGAAGGTAAAGTGATATGGCCTCTTCAGCAAACACTATGGAAGTTTCTCAAAATTAGTAATAGGGTTATTCCTTTCTGGGGGTTAGGTCATAAGAGTTCTTTATATATTTTGGATGTTACCCCTTATTGAATAAATCATTTATGAATATATTCTCCCAGGCAACTGTAAGCTGCCTTTTTGTTTTGCTGATGGTGTCCTTTGCTGTACAGAAGTTTTTTAGCTTGATTAGCCCACCCATCCCATCTACCCACTTGTCCATATTTGCTTTTGTTTCCCTTGCCCAAGAAAACATGTCCAGAAAAAAATTGCTCATGTTTATGTTCAAGAGATTTTTGCCTTCTAAGAGTCTTATGGTTTCACATCTAATATTTAGGTCTTTAATCCATTTCAAGTTTACTTTTGAGTATGGAGTTAGGCAGTAATCCAGTTTCATTCTCTTGTATGTAGCTGTCCAGTTCTCAGCACCATTTATTGAAGAGACTGTCTTTTCCCCATTGTATATTCATGGCTCCTCTATTATGTATTAATTGACCATAGATGTGTGGGTTTAATTCTGTTCCATTGATCTATGGATCTTTTCTTGTACCAGTACCATAATGTTTTGATTAACTTTAGCTCTTTAGTATAGCCTTAAGTCAGGGAGTTTAATACCCCCAGATTCTCAAGATTGCTTTGGCTTTTTGGGGTTTTGGTTCATATGAATTTTAGGATTATTTGCTCTAGTTCATCAGAATATAAACTCTAAACAGAAACAGATTACATTGTTTTGATTGCCATTGATATTTTGATAGGGATTGCATTGCATATGATTTCACTTACACATGGAATCAAAAAACAAAGCAAAGTGAACAAAACAGCAGTAGACTCAGAGACACTGAGTAGTGACTGGTGGTTACCATGCAGGATGAGTTGGAGTGGGTAGTTGGGGAGGGTAATGGAGATAAAGGGACACAAAAATTCTCAATCATAAATTGGTCACAGGGATGGTAGTACAGCATGGAGAATATAGTCAATGGTTCTGTAACATCATTCGGTGTTGATGGTAACTACACTAGTTGGGGAGAGGATTTAATACTGTAACTGTTGAATCACTGTTGTATACTTGAAACCAATGTAATATTGTATATCAACTATAACTCAATAAAAAATCTTTAAAAAGAAATAAACAATAGAACTACCATATTTTCCATCAATCCCATTTCTGGGTATATATCAAAAGTAAATGAAATACTTATCTTGAAGACATATCTGTACTCTCATGTTCATTGCAGCATTATTCACAATAGCCAGAAAATGGAAACAATGTAAGTGTCCATCATCAAATGAATGGATAAAGAAATATGATAGATATGTAGCTGTAAATACATATAGCTATATAGATGTATATGCAGATATTGATGTAGATGAATATTCAGCAAAAAAAAAGAAGGAAATCCTGCCATTTGTGACAACATAGATGGACCTTGAGGACAGTATGCTAAGTGAAGTAAGTCAGACAGAAAATCAAATACTGTATAATCTCTCTTAAATGTGGAATCCAAAACCAAAAAACTGAACTCACAAGAACACAGAATAGAATGGTGGTTTCTAACGCTGAGCAAAGGTGGAAATGAGATGCTGGTCAAAATATACAAACTCCCAATTATAAGATGAATAGGTTCTGAGATCTAATATATGGCACAGTAACTAATATTAACAATACTGTATTTTATACTTGAAAGTTTCTGATAGTATATCTTAAATGTTCTCATAACCAAAAAAATTGTAATTATATGAAGTGTTGTATATGTTCACTAACCTGATTGTGGTAGTTATTTTGCAGTATATACATTTATCAAATCATCACATTGTAGATCTAAGCTTACACAATATTATATGTCAATTATATCTCCATAAATCTGAGAGGTAAGAATAAGTAAATTCAAAAGTTGAAAAGACTCCTTCCCTACTCCCAAAACAGAACAATCTTATCAGAATATAAACTCTAAACAGAAACAGATTACATCTGTTTTGATTGCTATGTATTTCTAGCATCTAGATGAGTATCTGGTACACATAAGTACTTGAATATATGTGTATTTAATCAACCTCCCCTGTGAATATGATTTAGAATTTCTAGAATGTAATTTTAACAAAATTTCCTTCAGAATTTCTTTTGGGATGATGAAACAATTTAAAGTCAATTCGAAAGAAAAACCATAAATATTACCTCTCCAATATATGTTTTGTGCTATAGTTTGAGTATTAAAATCATAAGTCTTTGTCTGAAATTTCAAAGCCCCTATCACCCTCAGCTCAGATGCAGCTGCTAGGAGCTACTCAGAAGGGACAGGAAAATGATCTGCTCTCTCCCTTCTGGTTTCCCTTTCACCAAAACCGCAGGTTGGTCACTGCCATTTCTCCATCCAACAGCACAAAAGTCAAAATAGTGACTCATGAGTGTGTCACACTAGATTAGTGTTCTTAAAATACCATCAACAACCTCCTGATATTGGGGAATCTTATCCTAGCAAGGCCTTTTTGCATTTGGGTGGCAAGATGGCATCTACTTACATGTTCTATCTGTGCCTGCTCTGAAATCACTGGAAACACAGGAATCCATGCCACAGATTCAAGAGAAATTAGGGGCTCAAGTCAATCTCGAAATATTCCTGCTTTGCTATGTGTTCCTATAGTCCTTCCCTATGATTTAGCAGCTCTAAGTCCACTCTCTTCTCATGCCACTCAACAAATATCTCCTGGAAGAAGACACCAGTTTATCACACCAACAGGCAGTCCAGGAACAGCACAAAGCTGCTAAGTCAGCTAGCCATACTTTCCTGAATTCATTCAGTGAGGACACAGCTAGATGGAATTCCATATGAAGTCTGGAGACATGTGGAATTTAAACAGTTTATTAGACACAGCACAGTAGGCATCAGGAACTACCAGTTGTTACTGGTTCTCCTGACCTTCAAGTCTCATGGGGACAATAAAGTGGTACTAAGTAAATGTTGCACACCCAATGGCTCTGCGTCATGGCTGGGGAACTTTCAGTTCTGGAAAACCCTGTTTTATTAGAGGCTGTTGGAAATCTTTGCCCTCAAGGAGATATTATCTTTATTATCTTAATCAGAGAGCAAATGTACTCTGAGGAGAGGACAGAGAATTTACTATCCCTGAAGGTCTTCAGGGAGGTACACAGTTTTTATCTTGCAATATCTCCTACAGACCTTCTTAAAGTGGCTATAGACAGCTTAAGGAGACCCAGATTATGTAGAAATGCAAGAGATGCAGGGAGAGCCCTCTTCCAACATGCTTTCTTCATGTATGTCTCCAGACTTAATGTGATCTGCCATACCTTCACTCCAGTAGGAAAAAGGGAAAGGACATAGTGCTAAAACAAGTATCAGAGCTCTACTCTCCCTATAACGTACTCCAGACCTATCCCTTTATATAAAACTAGTGCAAGTCATGATGTAAACTGTGAATACCTGGCAGGAAGGTTTACTACGTTACATCTTCCTGATATACGTGATTGTTTATCTGTCTTTAATAAGCCACAATCAACATGATTGCTAAGTGAAATAAAGACTTAGTGAAAATTTGGGAGTTGCCCCTTCCTCAAAATACTTTATTGCATTTTTGTTAGAAAACTGTTAATAAATATATAAATCCATAACAATTACAAATGTGAACTGTATCCCTACTGTTGTACAGTACAAAATGGCTCATTACATCTTTTTAAAAAGATATGGTAAAATAATATAAAATTCACCAGTTAATCATTTTAAAGTGTACAATTCAGTGGCATGTAGTGCATTCACAACGTTGTGTAACCTTCATCACTATGTAGTTCCAGAACATTTTAATCATTCCCAAAGAACCTTGTATGCATTAGGCAGTCAGTCTCTATCCCCTTTACCCCTACCCACTAGCAACCACTGACTTACTTTCAATCTCTGTGAATTTACCTATTCTGGATATTTCATATAAATGAAATCAGACAATATGTGGTCTTTTGTAACTGGCTTCTTTCACTTACCACAGTGTTTTTACATCTATCCATGTTGTAGCATGTATTAATACTTCATTCCTTTTGACGAATGAATAATATTCCATTGTACAGATATATCATATTTGTTTATCCATTCAGTACCTGATAGACATTCAGAGTATTTCCATTTTTTGGCTATTGTGAATAATGCAATAGACATTTGTACACGTTTTTATTTTCAGTTTTCTTGGGTATATACATAGGAGTGGATTTTCTAGGTGACATGGTAATTCTATGTTTAATTTATTGATGAATTGACAGATATTTTTACAAAGTAGTTGAATCATTTTATATTCCCACCAGGAATATAAGGTTCTAATTTTTCCACATCCTCACCAACACTTGTTATTTTCTGTTATTTTTGTTATAGCCAATATGGTGGGTATGAAGTGGTATCTCATTGTGATTTTGATTTGCATTTTCCTAATACTAATGACACTATTTTCGTGTATTTTTGGCCATTTGCATATCTTCTTCATATAAATGTCTACTCAAGTGCTTTGCCCATTTTTTTTATTATGGTATAGTTCATATACAATCTTAGGTTGATTTCAAGTATAAAACACACTGGTTCAAGTTTCCCATATAGTTAAATCTTCACCCCCCACCACGCCCAGAGAGGTTACTGTCAACATAGGAAGGTAGTACAGATTCATTGGCTATATTCTATACTACCATCCCTGTGAGCAACTTATATTGTGACTGAGAATTTTTGTGCCCTTTTATCCCCCTTCACTCTCCCTGCCAGCTCACCCCAACCCCTCCCCCATGGTAACCATCAGTCGCTTCTCAGTGTCTATGAATCTACTGCTGTTTCACTCATTTTGTTTTGTTTCTAGATTCCACATATAAGTGAAATCATATGGTATTTGTCCTCCCCCGGCTTTGCCCATTTTTTAAATGATATGTTTATCTTTTTGTGGTGCTTTCAAGAACTTTTTACGTATTCTGGATACTAGATCCTAATCAGATACATGATTTGCAAATATTTTCTCCCAATTTGTGGATCACCTTTTCATTTCTTGATAGTATCCTTTGGTGCACAAAACTATTTAATTTGATGATTTGATGATAATTTGATGATATTTTTAATTTGTTGCTTATACTTTCCGTATCTAAGAAACCACTGACTATTCTAAGGATGTGCAGATTTATACCTATGCTTTCTTCTAAGAGTTTTGTAGTTTTAGCTCTTACACTTATGCCTTTGGTCCATTGTAAGTTTTCTATATGGTGTGCAATAAGGACCCAGCTTAATTCTTTTGCATTTGGATGTCCAGTTGTCCCAGCACCATTTGTTGAAGAGATTCTTCTTTCCCCAACTGAATGGTCTTGACACCATTATCAAAAATCAGTTGGTTATAGATACACAGGTTTATTTCTAGACTCTCAATTCTATTTGTATTGTGTATAATTTAAATTTATGTTATGATGATTTGACATCTTAAAAATCCTTTCTGGATGGGAGAGAGGCTGCCCTCTCCCTGGGCTTATCAATTCTTAGACATAGCAAAAGGCCCAGACTATAGCATAACTTTGATATGCTTACTAATCAATCTAGAGTCATACCTCCTGTTTCTGTCCCATGAATTCTGGGAGGCAATATTCCTCTGCCTTAATTATCCCAGGGCCAAGTACCAGGCAACTAGAGATCACCTCTATAACCCAAAACTTGCTGAACTATTTACCTGGCCCCACCTTGCCTTTCCTGTGGAAATCCCAGGTAAGGCCATGGTCCTAGTGCTCCCTCCCTCCATCTGCTGTCTCTTAACCACCCTGGTGTTTTTCTATGTGTTCTTGTGTGGCATGCTATGCCTCCTGTCTCTAGGATGTGTGAGTATAATTAACTTTATTTTCTATGTGTCTCCTGTGTCTTCTCTTATGACCATACCTGACTGACCATCTCATATAAAAATACAAAACACTATTCCGTTGATCTATGTGTCTATCTTTATGACAGTACCATAATGTTCTGAATATTATAGCTTTGTAGTAATTATCAAAATCAGGAAATGTAGGACTTCCAACTTTGTTCTTTTTCAATATTGCTTTGGCTGATAAGGGTTCTTTGCAATTCTATATGAAATGTAATATTAGGTTTTCCATTTCTGCAGAAAAGAGTATAGGGTTTTGTTAGGGATTACACTGAATCTGTAGATCACTTTGGAGAGTATTACCAACTGAACAATATTAAGTCTACCAATTCATGAACACAGGATGTTTTTTACTTATTTAGGTCTTTAATTTCCTTCAAAAATGTTTCATAATTTTCAGTGCAGAAAAACTGTACTAAACATTCAGGGCTACCCACTGCACCACTGCAGAATGAAGAAATGAATCAGCAATAAAAGAAAGAAGGTAAGGTTTCAGATTAGAGATGGGAGATATATTGTCCTTTCCATTCTTGGCCATAACTTAGTGTAAAAGGAAGGTGAAGACCACCACAGTGCCCATAGTGAGAAAATACTCACTCTGAGATAGTGAGAGCAGCTATCTTAAAGAGCAGTGTCTGAACTGATTTATTAGTCATCTCTTGCTGTGCAAATGTTAATCCAAAACTTTAGTATCTTAAAACAAATATTTAATACTTTACAATGTCTGTAGTGAAGCATTTGGGAGCAACTTATCTGCAAAACTCTGGGTCAGGGTCTCTTGTGAGGTTGCACTGAAGTTGTTGGTTGGGGCTGTCATCATCTGAAGGCTTTACTGAAGCCAGAAGATTCTCTCACAAGATGGCTCACTCACATGGTTGTTGGCCTCTTTATAGAGCTGCTTGAATGTCCTTATGACATGACAGTTGGCTTCCCTCAGAGTGAGTGATCCAAGAGAGAGTACAAGGAGAAATACATAATACCTTTTATGACCTAATCTCAAAAGTCACACACAGCCACTTCCACTATATTCTGTTTGTTAGGAGAAAGTGACTAATCCAGCTCATACTCAAGAGGAGAGGAACATGCCCTACCTTTTGAACAGAGCGGTGTCAAGTAATCTGTGAACATATTTTAGAACCTCCACACAGAAGAATGTGGTCACCTCTTCCATATGTCTTAGTCTGACATGGCACCAAATAAACATTCCAAAAACAAAAGCAAAAACCCACTGCCAAAACCTGGTACAGCAGTCCCTCTTATGCATGGGGGATATGTTTCAAGATATATACAACATATATGTGTGTATGTATGTGTGTGTGTGTGTATATATGTGTGTGTGTATACATATATATACACACACACATACATACACACATATATGTGTATATATATACAATGTTTTTCCTATACATTAGCAATAATAACTAATAAAGTAGAATCATAACAATATACTAATATACTAAAGTAAAAATGATATGAATGTAGTCTAAGTATTTTCATGCCCTGTACTGAACCTTATTCTGATGATGAAGTAAGATGATAAAATGCCTACATGATAAGATGAAGTGAGGTGAATGACACAGACATTGTGACTTAGCATGTGGTCAGCATTCTCTCCTATGGTCAGGCTACTACTGACCTTCTGGCCTAGGAAAGGACAAGGCTCATCTGCTTCTAGACTGCAGTTGACTGCATATACCTTAAACCTCAGATAACTAAAACCACTGTAAATGAAACCACAGATAAGGGAAAACAATTGTCAGTTATTTACATAGATTCTTAGAGATAATACAGAGGCCAATAATGACACATTAGAAATGTCTAGTGAGAAGATATTTTTGTACATTTTTTAAATGCTTGCTAATCCTTTTAGAATGCAAGTCAAATCAATTGAACTTAGATTTTGAATATTTTCCTTGAAAGAATACTACTGTAAATGAGAAAATGAGAAACTGTGAATATGTACTTTATAACTCTTTTGAAATTTAAGAGATAGGAAGTTCATTAAAATGGCCCTGACTTAAAGTAGCCATGAAGGTTTAGAGTTAAAAATGGAATTGCTTTGGTTGTCTGATACTTCCTTTTAGTTCTAGGATTGCACACTAGAGACAAGTAGACTTGTTTGTGATTGCCACTACCACTATTGGCACAGTAGTGTTTTTAATACCTAAGAGCTTATGATTATAAAATGAAGTTCCCTATGATATACCAAAGATGTCATGTGTGTGTCTAGTTTTAGGTCCAGTATTGCAAATAAACTATTCAGTAGCTCTCAAGAGAAATAACATTCTGACTCTGAGTATGGGAGTAGCTAAATTCACAACCAGCTTAATAACTAAATAGAAGGATCGGCACATGGTGTTAAAAACAACATTACTTTGTGGAGTGAAAACTACAAACTTAGAGATGTGCTCTTAAAATATTTTCCTGAAAAGATGTCCATGGGTCAGCATTATTCATCACAACTTTCCAGGAATGTGAAAATTGATTCATGAGTATGAAGTTATGGGACACTGAGCAGAACATCAGGAAATGATGCTGCAAGTAATTTTCACACATTAAAAAACCTCCTGTTGCAAACGTCTGTTATGCCAAGGACAATTACTCATACTATCCTGCACCTCCAGTCTCAGGACTGCTCATTCTACTTAATATATTACAGGACTAGCATATTAAAGTGTGAGAAATACTTAAGAGCACAAAGTCTCTCGGATTCATCATCTACACGTCAGCCTGGTCTTCACAGGGACTTACATGCCCAGTAGGTAGTGCTGGTTGCAGCTCAGGACTCAGCTGGGACTGTCAGAGCATCAGTTCTTTCCTTGGGAGCCTCTCTGCATGACTGTCTGGGCCTCCTCACAGCATGAGGGCTGTCATCCAACAAGTGGAGATAGAAAAATGCAGATCTTGGCAGTTACAGTGTTGTGTCATCTGCATTCTAGTAGTCAAAACATGACCCAGCAAGGGGAAAGGAAAGGAACTCCACTTCTTGATGTGGGAATGGCAAGATCCCTTTGTAAACTAGCTTGTGAGATGGGCATTAGAACACAATCCTCCCTACATTTGTTCCTTTCCTGTATGGTCCAGTTCCTCTGAATAAAGGTATTTACAAAATGTCTGTATAAGGAAACACACGAACATTGTAAAATTTTGCTATCTCCCTCTCTCTCTCCCTTTCTTTTCCTTTCTCTCTCTCTTCTTCTGGACGGAAGGATAGACAACCATATATAAGATCAGGATTTCCTAATTTGGGAGTTTCTCTCCTTTAATGCACCCACCTGCACATGTAGGTACTATCAGACCATCACTCCAGGATACTGGGAGACTGGGACTTGGGAAACCATTACAAAATATTGCTTTGGCTGCTACATTGGCTTTGAGAAATAAACAGTTGGGGTCTCTGACAGAACTCTCGTGTGTTTTGAAAGTAGGGTAAAATGTAAATCCTTCACAGTTTCTGATTTAATGATGGGAGATATTTTTGTGACCACATTTGTAAATACAATTGACTGCTTTCAATAAGAAAAGAGAGGTGGAGCCAAGATGGCGGCATGAGTAGAGCAGCAGAAATCTCCTCCCAAAACCATATATATTTTTGAAAATACAATAAATACAACTATTCCTAAAAGAGAGACCAGAAGACACAGGACAACAGCCAGGCTACACCCACACCTGCGAGAACCCAGCGCCTCGCGAAGGGGGTAAGATACAGGCTGCGGCCCAGCGGGACCCGAGCGCCCCTCACACCAGCTTCTGGTGGGAGGAGAGGAGTCAGAGCGGGGAGGAGGAGGGAGCCCAGGACTGCTAAACACCCAGCCCTAGCCATCTGCACCAGAGCACAGACACAGTGCGTGCATGGGGTGCTGGATACTAGGGAAACAGGACAGTAAGACCTGTGAGAGGGTCCCCACAGCCAGCACCCCTGGGACAAAGAAAAGCGAGAGATTTTTGAAAGTCTTAAAGGGACAGGGACCCCACAGCTGGACAGAAGCATCCACGGACACTTAGCCGAGCAGCTGGGAATCCCAGGGAAGTCCGGGAGCCCTAACCCCCTGGGGGGCAGCGGCTCGGAGGGCCCTCACGGCAATAAACAGCCTGCCACCTATCCCTCCCACACATACCCAACGTGTCTCCACCATATTGGAGCAGCAGACTGAGGCCGGCCACACACACAGCAATCGCGGAGCTTAACTCCACAGCAGCTGGGCAAGAATCAGAGGCCCCGTCTGTGTGCAGCTGCCCAGCACAAGCTGCTAGAGGTCACTGTTCTCCCAGAAGAAGAATGCCACAAACCAGCAAGAAGGGACGTTCTCCCAGCCAACACATGCACCATCTTCCTGTAACTACCTCTATCACCATGAAAAGGCAGAAAAATTTGATACAGACCAGATTAACCCAGACAGTCTCCCCTGAGAAGGAATCAGGGGAGAAAGACCTAAGCAATCTCCTTGAAAAAGAATTCAAAATAAAGGTCATAACCATGCTGACGGAGCTGCAGAGAAATATGCAAGATCTAAGGGATGACGTCTGGAGGGAGATTACAGAAATGAAACAATCTCTGGAAGGATTTATAAGCCGAATGGATGAGATGCAAGAGGCGATTGATGGAATAGAAACTAGAGAACAGGAACGCATACAAGCTGACGCAGAGAGAGATAAAAGGATCTCAAGGAATGAAACAATATTAAGAGAACTGTGTGACCAATCCAAAAGGAAAAATATCTGCATTACAGGGGTACCAGAAGAAGAAGAGAGAGAAAAAGGGGTAGAAAGTGTCCTTGAAGAAATAATGGCTGAAAACTTCCCCAAACTAGGGGAGGAAATAATTGAATAGACCATGGAAGAACACAGAATTCCCAACAGAAGGGACCCAAGGAAGAAAACACCAAAACACATAATAATTAAAATGGCAAAGATCAACGACAAGGACAGAGTATAAAGGCAGCTAGTGAGAGGAAAAGGGTCACCTACAAAGGAAAACCCATCAGGCTATCATCAGACTTCTCAACAGAAACCTTACAGACCAGAAGAGAATGGCATGACATATTTAATGAAATGAAACAGAAGGGCCTTGAACCAAGAATACTGTATCTAGCACAATTATCATTTAATTATGAAGAAGGGATTAAACAATTCCCAGACAAGCAAACATTAAGGGAATTTGCCTATCACAAACCTCCTCTACAGGGTATTTTAGAGAGACTGCTCTAGATGGGAGCACTCCTAAGACTAAATAGATGTCACCAGAGAAAATAAAATCACAGCAAAGAAAGCAGACCAACTAAATACTAACTAAAGGCAAAAAATAAAATCAACTACCCACAAAGGCAGTTAAAGGAAACACAAAAGAGCACAGAATAAAACAACCATCATATAAAGAATGGAGGAGGAGGAATAAGAAGGGAGAGAAATAAAGAATCACCAGACAGTGTTTATAACAGCTCAATAAGTGAGTTAAGATAGACAGTAAGATACTAATGAAGCTAACCTTGAACCTTTGGTAACCACGAATCTAAAGCCTGCAATGGCAATAAGTACATATCTTTCAATAATCACCCTAAATGTAAATGGACTGAATGCACCAATCAAAAGACACAGAGTAATAGAATGGATAAAAAAGCAAGACCCATCTATATGCTGCTTACAAGAAACTCACCTCAAATGCAAAGACATGCACAGACTAAAAGTCAAGGGATGGAAAAAGATATTTCATGCAAACAACAGGGAGAAAAGAGCAGGTGTTGCAGTACTAGTATCAGACAAAATAGACTTCTAAACAAAGAAAGTAACAAGAGATAAAGAAGGACACTACATAATGATAAAGGGCTCAGTCCAACAAGAGGATATAACCATTATAAATATATATGCACCCAACACAGGAGCACCAGCATATGTGAAACAAATACTAACAGAACTAAAGGGGGAAATAGAGTGCAATGCATTCATTTTAGGAGACTTCAACATGCCACTCACCCCAAAGGATAGATCCACCAGGCAGAAAATAAGTAAGGACACAGAGGCACTGAACAACACACTAGAACAGATGGACCTAATAGACATCTATAGAACTCTACATCCAAAAGCAACAGGATATACATTCTTCTCAAGTGCACATGGAACATTCTCCAGAATAGACCACATACCAGCCCACAAAAAGAGCCTCAGTAAATTCCAAAATATTGAAATTCTACCAACCAACTTTTCAGACCACAAAGGTATAAAACTAGAAATAAATTCTATAAAGAAAACAAAAAGGTTCACAAACACATGGAGGCTTAACAACATGCTCCTAAATAATCAATGGAGAAACGAACAAATTAAAATAGAGATCAAGGAATATATGGAAACAAATGACAACAACACAAAGCCCCAAATTCTGTGGGATGCAGTGAAAGCAGTCTTAAGAGGAAAGTATGTAGCAATCCAGGCATACTTAAAGAAGGAAGAAAAATCTCAAATGAATAGTCTAATGTCACAATTATCAAAATTGGAAAAAGAAGAACAAATGAGGCCTAAGGTCAGCAGAAGGAGGGACATAATAAAGATCAGAGAAGAAATAAACAAAACTGAGAAGAATAAAACAATAGAAAAAATCAATGAAACCAAGAGCTGGTTTTTTGAGAAAATAAACAAAATAGATAAGCCTCTAACCAAACTTATCAAGAGAAAAAGAGAATCAACACACATCAACAGAATCAGAAATGAGAAGGAAAAATCACAACAGACTCCAAAGAAACACAAAGAATTATTAGAGACCATTATGAAAACCTATATGCTAACAAGCTGGAAAACCTAGAAGAAATGGACAACTTCCTAGAAAAATACAACCTTCCAAGACTGACCAAGGAAGAAACACAAAATTTAAACAAACCAATTACAAGCAAAGAAATTGAAGCAGTAATTTAAAAACTACCCAAGAATAAAACCCCCGGGCCAGATGGATTTACCGCGGAATTTTATCAGACATACAGAGAAGACATAATACCCATTCTCCTTAAAGTTTTCCAAAAAAATAGAAGAGGAGGGAATACTCCCAAACTCATTCTATGAAGACAACATCACCCAAATACCAAAACTAGGCAAAGACCCCACCAAAAAAGAAAATTAAAGACCAATATCCCTGATGAATGTAGATGCAAAAACACTCAATAAAATATTAGCAGACCGAATTCAAAAATACCTCAAAAGGATGATACACCATTACCAAGTGAGATTCATCCCAGGGATGCAAGGATGGTACAACATTCGAAAATCCATCAACATCATCCACCACATCAACAAAAAGAAGTACAAAAACCACATGATCATCTCCATAGATGCTGAAAAAGCATTTGACAAAATTCAACATCCATTCATGGTAAAAACTCTCAGCAAAATGGTTATAGAGGGCAAGTACCTCAACATAATAAAGGCCATATATGATAAACCCACAGCTAACATCATACTGAACAGTGAGAAGCTGAAAGATTTTCCTCTGAGATCGGGAACAAGACAGGGATGCCTACTCTCCCCACTGTTATTTAACATAGTACTGGAGGTCCTAGCCATGGCAATCAGACAAAACAAAGAAATACAAGGAATCCAGATTGGTAAAGAAGAAGTTAAACTGTCACTATTTGCAGATGACATGAAATTGTACATAAAAAACCCTGAAGACTCCACTCCGAAACTACTAGAACTGATATTGGAATACAACAAAGTTGCAGGATACAAAATTAACACACAGAAATCTGTGGCTTTCCTATACACTAACAATGAACTAACAGAAAGAGAAATCAGGAAAACAGTTCCATTCTCAATTGCATCAAAAAGAATAAAATATCTAGGAATAAACCTAACCAAAGAAGTGAAAGACCTATGCCCTGAGAACTATAAAACACTCTTAAGAGAAATTAAAGGGGACACTAACAAATGGAAACTCATCCCATGCTCTTGGCTAGGAAGAATTAACATCGTCAAAATGGCCATCCTGCCCAAAGCAATATACAGATTTGATGCAATCCCTATCAAATTACCAACAACATTCTTCAACAAACTGGAACAAATAGTTCAAAAATTCTTATGGAAACACCAAAGACCCCGAATAGCCAAAGCAATCCTGAGAAGGAAGAATAAAGTTGGGGGGATCTCACTCCCCAACTTCAAGCTCTACTACAAAGCCACAGTAATCAAGACAATTTGCTACTGGCACAAGAACAGAGCCACAGACCAGTGGAACAGATTAGACACCCCAGACAGTAACCCAAACATATATGGTCAATTAATATACGATAAAGGAGTCATGGACATACAATGGGGAAATGACAGCCTCTTCAACAGCTGGTGCTGGCAAAACTGGACAGCTACATGTAAGAGAATGAAACTGGATTACTGTCTAACCCCATACACAAAAGTAAATTCAAAATGGATCAAAGACCTGAATATAAATCATGAAACCATAAAACTCTTAGAAAAAAACATAGGCAAAAATCTCTTGGACATAAACTTGAGTGACTTCTTCATGAACATATCTCACTGGGCAACGAAAACAAAAGCAAATATGAACAAGTGGGACTACATCAAGCTGAAAAGCTTCTGTACAGCAAAGGATACCATCATTAGAACAAAAAGGTATCCTACAGTATGGGAGAATATATTTGTAAATGGTAGATCCAATAAAGGCTTGACATCCAAAATATATAAAGAGCTCATGCACCTCAACAAACAGAAAGCAAATAATCCAATTAAAAAATGGGCAGAGGAGCTGAGCAGACAGTTCTCCAAAGAAGAAATTCAGATGGCCAACAAATACATGAAAAGATGCTCCACATTGCTTGTCATCAGAGAAATACAAATTAAAACCACAATGAGATATCACCTCACACCAGTAAAAGGATGGCTACCATCCAAAAGACAAACAACAAGAAACGTTGGTGAGGTTGTGGAGAAAGAGGAACCCTCCTACACTCCTGGTGGGAATGTAAACTAGTTCAACCATTGTGGAAAGCAGTATAGAGGTTCCTCAAAATGCTCAAAATAGACATACCATTTGACCCAGGAGTTCAACTTCTAGGAATTTATCCTAAGAATGCAGCAGCCCAGTTTGAAAAAGACATATGCACCCCTATGTTTATTGTAGCACTATTTACAATAGCCAAGAAATGGAAGCAACCTAAGTGTCCTTCAGTAGATGAATGGATAAAGAAGATGTGGTACACATACACAATGGAATATTATTCAGCCATAAGAAGAAAACAAATCCTACCTTTTGCAACAACATGGATGGAGCTAGAGGGTATTATGCTCAGTGAAATAAGCCAGGCGGTGAAAGACAAATACCAAATGATTTCACTCATATGTGGAGTATAAGAACAGAGAAAAACTGAAGGAACAAAACAGCAGCAGAATCACAGAACCCAAGAGTGAACTAACAGTTACCAAAAGGAAAGGAACTGGGGAGAAGGGAGGGGTAAGGGAGGGGAAGAAGAAAGGGTGTATTATGATTAGCATGTATAATGTGGAGGGGGGCACAGAGAGGGCTGTGCAACACAGAGAAGACAAGTAGTGATTCTACAGGATCTTACTACCCTGATGGACAGTGACTGTAATGGGGTTTGTTGGGGGTACTTGGTGAAGGGGGGACCCTAGTAAACATAGTGTTCTTCATGTCATTGTAAATTAATGATAACAAAATTAAAAAAAAAGAAAAAGAAAAGAGAGCATGAGCATTGGCATCAGGGACTCCTGGGAACAGGATATGAAGGGCCATTTTAACAGATCTAAGTAGATAAGTGATCCCAAGTGGAACCAATAGGTAAAGAAAATACCTAGGAATAGATTAATTTTGGAAAGAGACAACTAGGAAGTATTTTTTGATCCCAACATATTTTTATTTTGAGAAATAAATTTTAAAATAAAATTCCACAATTTTATTTTGAGAAAATTGAATTATTCCCTGGGATCTCTAATGTGAAGTGGGAGGTTACATTTTAAGAAAATGCTATAGGTCAGTATCTCTAGCATATCCTAGAGGTTATTTGAACAGCATAGTTTCTAGAAGTATAGCATATTTACATCCACATATATAGCAGGCAAACTGTTTCTTAGTAGAGGTCTAAATTTCAAGAAGAGTTAGAGGTTTGGGTGTATAGTCAAAAATCTACTATTATCAGTTTACTCCTTCTTCACTAATACTTATGGTCATGACTTTATAACATGCTGATACTGAACATCAAATCTAGGGGGTTTTTGCCTAATTTTTCCTCTATACATGTGTTATGACAATAGCTACCAACAACCATCATTAGAATTGTTGTGTTTGTCTTCTTCACTAGATTATGAATCTCTGAAATTCAGAATAATGTTTTACTTATTTCTGTGGCCCTCAAATTATTTAACACAGTGTTTTGAACAGAATAGATACTTGATATTTAGTAGAACCAACTTATTTCCTTAGGTGGTCATTGCATTCAAGAGCTACAATTGCTGTTTTATATGAATTATAGTATTGTATCAATTATAGTTAACAGTAATTACCTACAATTTCATTCTTAATTAAGTGATATCAAATATAAGTTTTCTCATGGTATACTGTTCTGCATAGTAAAATTGCCCAGATTTAAGGCCTGTTGTGTATTGATCATTTGTATTAATGCAAATAGATAATTATTTAAATGGCCCAAAACTGATGTAAAGCCATCTGAAAAAGAGGAAGCAAAACTGTCAATTAAACTGGATCTATATTTCTGCCTTCTTTCAGCTCCCAAAACTACCAGAGTACCACATGCTTTGCCCACTGATTTTACCATATTTGTCTGTCTCCTCTCCAACTGCATCAACTGTGCTGTCTGGATGCAGACGAACAAATCCTCCAGTAAGCCTGTTGTAGAATTGAAGAGTATTTCCTTTCATAAACTTCCATCTTTCTGCAGCCCACTAAAAAACCAAAAACAAAGAATACCAGTGTGAGAAGACACAGAGAAGAAATTACTAAGAAATACCCCTTACTAAACATTATATACTGTTTTAACACTCCAAGTAGCTATTTGTACACTGTTTGTACCAAATAATTTAAGGGCAAAAGTAAAATCTTACTGTTTCTTTTCTATTAAGTTCTAGCTTCTGTCCTGAGGATATAAGGAGAAGACCATTAATTCCAACAATATAATGCTTTCCTCAATCGCCATAAAACAATTTTCCAAGAAATGTATATACATGATACTCACTTGCAAAGATGATACTGTTATCCCTGGCATAGAGTTCTCTGACAATTTTACCATCATCTTCTCCTTGATCCAGCCATCTGTGGAAAGAAAAGGGAACTGAGTATATTCTGGCTTTATATTTATACTAATTATGGGCAATTATCTACCCAAGTCAGAAATAATGGATAATGGGAATTGGAAAAAGTCATGGATCTCTAGTAGAATAGAAAGTGGAAAAGGAAATGCTCACAATGACTATGAGAGAACAAGGGAGGTAGGAGAAGATGCTATCAGGTAAAGATGAAATATGTCTTTCCCTAATCCAGAGGTAAATTTCAATTAGCCTGCCATGGTCATAGATTTTACATTCACTGGACCAATTAGTTATCCTGTTCTTTGACCGCCAACTACAGTAAAAAAATAATCGGTTATTTCATAAATGGCTATTATTTGTCCCGTGGGGAAAGAGGCAGAAGAATGTTGAAAAAAGAGCAAATCTATCACCACTATTGGAAAAATAAGCCAGAAATTAAGACCTAGTGACAGTGGGTCAGCAATGTCATTATTATATAAATATTCCACATTCAACATTTACTTTGTACATTCATTATTTTTGAACCTAATTTTGGACCTAGTCCAAAGGGAATAAGTTTTCTTGCCAGAGAAATATATCTTTACATATCATCCTTCTGATATGTAAAGAAAAATCACATTCTAAAATGTATCTTAATTTATCCAGAAAGACTTAAATTTGTATCATGAGGAATGATGGTAAACATAATGGATACTTTTCTAAATAGAAGAAGCAGCCCCTAAAATAAATGTTCAAAAAGGCTACTCAACAAAGCATCAATGATCAGGAATAACCAAATAAGCTACCCATTTCTTCCAAACGCAAGAACTTGTAACCGACAAATATGAAATGAATTTGTTCAGTGTAAAAGCACACCTACAAACCTGTGACAGAGGAAGGAATATTCATGGTTTGTTGTAGGATCTTTGATTACAACATCATCAAGAAACCAGCCATTTCCTAAACACAAATTACAGAAAGAAAAATGTGGTATGAATATATATGGTCCAGGTATTAACTAAAGTTTTGTAAAAGAGCTTCTAGCTTCCAAAAAGGTGATATGGTGCTGAATAAAAAATACTTTGTAAGCTAATAGGTTTAATAGTAATTAATTTAAAAGTATCTCTATATATGCATATTATCTACATTTTTAACATTTTTTCCATATATAAGACCCAGGACTGGATTTAGAACTAGAAAATATGAGGTTTTTGAGGAAAGCCTTTGCACCTATGTAATAAAGCTTTCATACTTCAAATAAAGCAATATATAAGAGAAGTGGTAAGAAGCACTAAAAAATATTTCTTATACATATAACAAAAGCACAGCATATTTCAAGGCCTCATGTTTTATGATATCTATTTCAATGTAATTTTATGAACACTTGAAATAGAGCAATTCTAAAATTGTTCTTGATTTCATTAACTGCATTTATAATCCTGTACCCAGCACCTTACAACAAATATATATCTGATGAGTTAGCAATGCTTTCTATTTCCAGACATGTACATAAAAGTTATTAAAGTTCAAACTTGGGGATTAAGTCTATGTAAATACACATCTATGTTTACATAATGTATATATGTATATGTACACACACACACGCACACACACACACACACACACACCAAATATCTAGATAAGCTAGAAAATGAACAGTCATTCAGAAACTGTCCAAATATAAACAGACTGACCCAGTACATATGAAATTAGTAACATCTTTTTAAATATTTAATTTCACATTAATTTGCTAACTGGAGTTTGTTAAAATACAATTTAATTTTATTTATAGATAAAATGGAATATTAGAAATAGTTATAGTGGGTTTATCTATACAAAAAGCCAACTCAAAATATATCTTCTGTAATTTAAAGACACTTGAGTTTATGAGTTAATACTTATCAACTAAAGGAAAAATCTCTTTAATAAAGCATACTAAGGCCTTCATTGCCTAGTCCGTGCCTACTCTTCAACTTCATCCCTCATCCCATACTCCCATCATTGAACCATGCCAAACTCCTCGTAGTTCCCTAGCTCAGTGGTTCTCCAACTTACCAAGTATCAGAACTACCAGAAGGGAATATAAAAACACAGATTGTTGAGCCCCTCATCAAGTTCCTGACTCAGTAGACCTGGGGTAGTCAACCTAAGGTAACTAACTGTCCCAGCTTGCTCCTGACAGGGAGGATTCCCAGGAGGTAGGTTTTCCAGTGTCAAAACAAGGATAATCCTAGGTAAACCAGAATGGTTGGTCATCCTAGAAAAGACAATAATGGAATGTTTAACAAGATCTCAGGCAATGCTCATGATCCAGGAATGATACTTTTTAAAACCACTGCTATAGATGATCAATATTCATGATCCTATGCCTTTACACACACTGTTCCCTCTGCCTGGAATGTCATCCCCCAAAATGCTTTATTTCATTTCATTTTAAGTTTTGCCAAAAAAATTACTTGTATCCTTTAAGGAAAAAAAAAATGTTACCAGAATTCTGAAATGAGTTTTAAGAACTACTGAAGAGTCTGTAGAAAGAAAACTCTTGGAAGAGATGAGGTACTGATTTAAAAAATACTTTGTAAGTTAATAGGTTTAATTAGTAATTAGTTTTAAAGTATCTTTATAAAAATATATTATCTACATTTTTAACATGTTCTAACCACACATAAGAAAGATACAGGATTGGACTAAGAAATAGAAGAGATGAGGCTCTGAGGAAAGCCAGCTGTCCCTGGAAGCATTAGGCAGGAAGAATAGGAGTTAAAGAGTTACATAAAGTTTTACTGAAATGTGTTTTCTAATACATGTAATAAGGACTTTATATTATTCAAAATGTTATTCACCACTTACTGTAATATTTATTTTGTATTGGACTGGGTTTAGGAAAATATCGTTAGGATAAAAGAAGTATTGAAACCATGTATTATTACAGCAAAGAAGGAAAGAAGGAAGGAAGGAAGGACAAAGAAAAAATCAATTAGCTTAGTCTATAGCTATTCAACCTTCTTCTTTGCCTATGTATGACATACTAAAACCAAATTTGGGTACTATTGTTGTATAAAGAGTTGGTGACTTGCTGTAGCACAGACAAGGCTATGTGCTCATTACACTGTTTCCTCTTTCTACTTATACAAGACTATATTTCCCAGCCTCCTGTGAAATTAGGTAGAGGGCCATAGGACACATTTCTTGCCAATGGAATAAGAACAGAAATATTGTTTCCGAGTTCAGCTTTTTTACATTCTACATATAAGTGAGATCATGCAATATTTGTCTTTCTCTGTCTTTTTTCACTTAGCATAATGCCATCAAGTTTGGTCCATGTTGTCACAATGGTACAAATTCCTTCTATTTTATGGCTGAATAAAATCCTTTCTACTTATGACCACATTTCTCAATCCATTCATCCAATGATAGATACTTGGTGGTTTCCATGTAATGGCTATTGGCTAGTGTAAATAAATGCTGCAATGAACATGGGGGTGCATCTATATATATATATATTTGGTATCATTAATGTATAATTACATGAACAACATTATGCTTACTAGACTCCCCCCATTATCAAATCTCCAGCACATACCCCACTACCATCATTGTCCATCAGCATAGTAAGATGCTATAGTCACTACTTGTCTTCTCTGTGCTACACTGCCCTCCCAATGTCACCCTCCCCACATTTTGTGTGGTAATCGTAATGCCACTTTTTCCCCTTATCCTTTCCCTTCCTACCCATCCTCCCCAGTCCCTTCCCTTTGATAGCTGTTAGTCCATTCTTGGGTTCTGTGAGTCTGCTGCTGTTTTGTTCCTCCAGTTTTTGCATTGTTCTTATACTCCACAAATGAGTGAAATCATCTGATACTTGTCTTTCACTGCCTGGCTTCTTTTACTGAGCATAATATCCTCTAGCTCCATCCCTGCTGTTGCAAATTGTAGGATTTGTTTTCTTCTTATGGCTGAATAATATTCCATTGTGTGTATGTACCACATCTTCTTCATCCATTCATCTACTGATGGACACTCGGTTGCTTCCATTTCTTGGCTACTGTAAATAGTGCTGCGATAGACATAGGGTGCATATGTCTTTTTCAAACTGTGCTGCTGCATTCTTAGGGTAAATTCCTAGGAGTGGAATTCCTGGGTCAAATGGTATTTCTATTTTTAGTGATTTTTTGAGGAACCTCCATACTACTTTCTACAATGGTTGAACTAATTTACATTCCTACCAGCTGTGTAGGAGGGTTCTCCTTTCTCCACATCCTCGCCAACATTTGTTATTGTTGGTCTTTTGAATGGTGGCTATCCTAACTGGTGTGAGGTGATATCTCACTGTGGTTTTAATTTGCATTTCTCTGATGATTAGTGATGTGGAGCATCTTTTCATGTGCCTGTTGGCCATCTGAATTTCTTCTTTGGAGAAGTGTCTGTCCTTATCCTCTGTCCATTTTTTAATTGGGTTATTTGCTTTTTCTTTTTGAGCTACATGAGCTCTTTGTACATTTTCAATGTCAACCCTATAAAATATATTTATGAATATATTCTCCCATACTGTAGGATGCCTTTTTGTTCTACTGATGGTGTCTTTTTCTGTACAGATTTTTAGTTTGATATAGTCCCACTCGTTCATTTTTGCCTTTGTTTCCCTTGTCCATGGAGATATGTTGATGAAGAAGTTGTTCATGTTTATGCCCAAGAGAGTTTTGTCCATGTTTCCCTTTTAGAGTTTTATGGTTTCATGACTTAAATTCAGGTCTTTGATCCATTTTGAGTTTACTTTTGTGTATGGAGTTAGGCAGTAATACAGTTTCATTCTCTTACATATAGCTCTCCAGTTTTGCCAACACAAGCTGTTGAAGAGGCTGTCATTTCCCCATTGTATATCCATGGCTCCTTTATCGTATGTTAATTGACCATATATGGTTGGGTTAATATCTGGACTCTCTATTCTGTTCAACTGGTCTATGGGTCTGTTCTTGTGCCAGTACCAAATTGTGTTGATTATTGTAGCTTTGTAGTAGAGCTTGAAGTTGGGAAGCGAGATCCCCCCCTGCTTTATTCTTCCTTCTCAGGATTGCTTTGGCTTTTCGGGGGTCTTTTGTGGTTCCATATGAATTTTTGAACTATTTGTTCCAGTTCATTGAAGAATGCTGTCAGTATTTTGACAGGAATTGCACTGAATCTGTCGATTGCTTTAGGAAGGATGGCCATTTTGATGATATTAATTCTTCCTACCCAAGAGCATGGGATGAATTTCCATTTATTAGTGTCCTCTTTAATTTCTCTTAAGAGTGTCTTATAGTTTTCAGACTATAGGTCTTTCACTTCCTTGGTTAGGTTTATTCCTAGGTTTTTTCTTTTTGAGAGGGCATCTCTCATATTTATTGATCATAAGGTTGTTAACAACAATAAAATTCTGTATAGCAGACTCAATGCACAATCAGTAATGAACCCCAAGGCTAATTCTCAACAGTCTCCAATCTTCTGAAGCATAACAAACAAGTTTTCACATGGTAAACAAGTTTTTACATAGCGAATAAGTTCCTACATGGTGAACAGTGCAAGGGCAGTCATCACAGAAACTTTCAGTTTTGATCACGCATAATGAACTATAAACAATCAGGTCAATTATGATTATTCGTTTGATTTTTATACTTGATTTATATGTGAATCCCACAATTCTCCCTTATTATTAATATTATTATTTTTATTTTTAATAAAATGCTGAAGTGGTAGGTAGATGCAAGATAAAGGTAGACAACATAGTTTAGTGCTGTAAGAGGGCAAATGTAGATGATCAGGTGTGTGCCTGTAGACTAAGTATTAATCCAAGATAGACAAGGGCAACAAAACATACACGGATGCAGAAGATTTCTCTCAAAACAGGGGGGGTGAAGACTCACCTCTGTTGATCCCTAATTTCTCACCTGATGGGCCCCCTGCGACTGTGCCTGTCTTAGGTTGTTTCTTCCTTGAGGAATCTTACCCGTCTCTGGCTAACCAGTCATCTTCCGCGGCCATACAGGAAAATGTAAAGTTGGCAAGTGAGAGAGAAGCAATATTGTTTGAAAAGGTTAGGTTTTTACTTTTTTGCAGATTTATGCCCTGTGGCTTCTATGCCCAGCATTTGTCTTGAGGTATCTTTACGACTTGGAAGAATTATGATACTCGGTAATTTCGATATGAGGCACGAATTCTGCTTAGGAGTTGTAATTATGAAGGAAGAAGAGAAGCTATAGAAGTAGCAGATGGAAGAAAACATGGGAAGTTTGATTACATCTTTGACATATCTTCTTGTAGTGTAACATAAGCGTGTATAGGTTTTAAATTACTAATTAAATTGCGTGCACACATTAACATAATAGGAATAAGGAATACAGCTACATAATTAAAGCAGACCTACAATTACCAGCCATATCCAGTGAAACCAAGAAAACCAGTTAGGCACCCTAGGCATTTGTGAAAATTTATCAATGATATGATGGATATTGTCTAACTGAATCTGAATAGTTTGAGAAAAATCATACAAATTAAAACAACACATTCCTGGGAACTGTTCACATCCCATATGTTCTTTTAACAGTAGATAGTCTATAGTCGCAAGATTTTGGAGCACTGCAACTTGCACTTCTCCTAATTTTTGGTTGAGATCCGACAGTATAGATCCAGTTAAATTTGTTGTTTTACTGTATGCACAGGCCAGCTAAGATATCTCCTTCTTCATTCCAATGGCAAGTCCAGGAACCGGTGGGATGAATGCAGCTACAACGCAACAGCACCAGGATCTTTGTTGAAGTTTTTTGATGATCATCTTCTGGAATGACTCTTCCAGAGAATGTTGATGTTGGAAGTTCTTCTTCATATCGTATCTTAATTCATTTTCTGGGTAGCCAAATTAGGCTTTGATCCTCTGTATAAACACAAACAAACGCTTTTCCAACACTTTGATATGCCCTTTATACCATTGTGAAGAACTTATTGGAGATCACCACACAGGAACTGCTTTTTTTTTTTTAAGAGAAAGGAATATTATCAGAAAAATCTACTTCCATAGCTGATCATCTGACACCCTTTAAATAATCAAAATTAAGGATATTTAAAGCATGCATTAATCGGTGGTTTGCAGTTAGTTTTATCCTATCATGGAGTAATCCCCCTTTTCTTTCTTTTTTTATCATTAATCTACAATTACATGAAGAACACTATGTTTACTAGGCTCTCCCCTATACCAGGTCACCCCCACAAACCTCCTTACAGTCACTGTCCATCAGCATAGCAAAATGTTGTAGAATCACTGCTTGTCTTCTCTGTGTTGTACAGCCCACCCCTTTCTCCCACCCCCCATTATGCATGCTAATCATAATACACCCTTTCTTCTTCCCCCCCTTATCCCTCCCTATCCATCCATCCTCCCCAGTCCCCTTCCCTTTGGTACCTGTTAGTTTTGTGATTCTGCTGCTGTTTTGTTCCTTCAGTTTTTCCTTTGTTCTTATACTCCACAGATGAGTGAAATCATTTGGTATTTCTCTTTCTCTGCTGGGCTTATTTCACTGAGCATAATACCCTCTAGCTCCATCCATGTTGTTGTAAATGGTAGGATTTGTTTTCTTCTTATGGCTGAATAATATTCCATTGTGTATATGTACCACCTCTTCTTTATCATTCATCTACTGATGGACATTTAGGTTGCTTACATATCTTGGCTATTGTAAATAGTGCAGCGATAAACATAGGGGTGCATCTGTCTTTTTCAAACTGGAGTGCTGCATTTTTAGGGTAAATTCCTAGAAGTGGGATTCCTGGGTCAAATGGTATTTCTATTTTGAGCATTCTGAGGAACCTCCATACTGCTTTCCACAATGGTTGAACTAATTTACATTCCCACCAGCAGTGTAGGAGGGTTCCCCTTTCTCCACAACCTCGCCAACATTTGTTCTTGTCTTTTGGATGGCAGCCATCCTTACTGGTGTGAGGTGATACTTCATAGTGGTTTAAATTTGCATTTCTCCGATAATTAGTGATGTGGAGCATCTTCTCATGTGTCTGTTGGCTATCTGTATTTCTTTTTTGGAGAACTTTCTGTTCAGTTCCTCTGCCCATTTTTTAATAGGATTATTTGTTTTTTTGTTGTTAAGGTGGGTGAGCTCTTTATATATATTGGATGTCAAGCCTTTATCGGGTCTGTCATTTACAAATATATTCTCCCACACTGTAGGGTACCTTTTTGTTCTATTGATGGTGTCTTTTGCTGTACAGAAGCTTTTCAGCTTAATATAGTCCCACTTGTTCATTTTTGCTGTTGTTTTCCTTGCCCAGGGAGATATGTACAAGAAGAGGTCACTCATGTTTATGTCTAAGAGGTTTATGCCTATATTTTTTTCCAAGAGTTTAATGGTTTCATGACTTACATTCAGGTCTTTAATCCAATTTGAATTTACTTTTGTGTATGGGGTTAGACAATGGTCCAGTTTCATTCTCCTATGTGTAGCTGTCCAGTTTTGCCAGCACCATCTGTTGAAGAGACTATCATTTCGCCATTGTATGTCCATGGCTCCTATATCAAATATTAATTGACCATATATGTTTGGGTTAATGTCTGGAGCCTCTAATCTGTTCCACTGGTCTGTGGCTCTGTTCTTGTGCCAGTACCAAATTGTCTTGATTACTATGGTTTTGTAGTAGAGCTTGAAGTTGGGGAGTGAGATCCCCCCTACTTGATTCTTCTTTCTCAGGATTGCTTTGGCTATTCGGGGTCTTTGGTGTTTCCATATGAATTTTTGAACTATTTGTTCCAGTTCGTTGAAGAATATTCTTGGTAATTTGATAGGGATTTCATCAAATCTGTATATTGCTTTGGGCAGGATGGCCATTTTGACGATATTAATTTTTCCTAGCCAAGAGCATGGGATGAGTTTCCATTTGTTAGTGTCCCCTTTAATTTCTCTTAAGAGTGACTTGTAGTTTTCAGGGTATAGGTATTTCACTTCTTTGGTTAGGTTTATTCCTAGGTATTTTATTCTTTTTGATGCAATTGTGAATAGAGTTGTTTTCCTGATTTCTCTTTCTATTGGTTCATTGTTAGTGTATAGGAAAGCCACAGATTTCTGTGTGTTAATTTTGTATCCTGCAAATTTGCTGTATTCTGATATGTTTCAGTAGTTTTGGAGTGGAGACTTTAGGGTTTTTGATGTACAATATCATGTCATCTGTAAATAGTCACAGTTTAACTTCTTCTTTACCAATCTTGATTCCTTGTATTTCTTTGTTTTGTCTGATTGCCGTGGCGAGGACCTTCAGTACTATGTTAAATAACAGTGGGGAGAGTGGGCATCCCTGTCTTGTTCCCGATCTCAGAAGAAAAGCTTTCAGCTTCTCACTGTTCAGTATAATGTTGGCTGTGGGTTTATCATATATGGCCTTTATTATGCTGAGGTACTTGCCCTCTATACCCATTTTTCTGAGAGTTTTTATCATGAATCGATGTTGAATTTTGTCAAATGCTTTTTCAGCATCTATGGAGATGATCATGTGGTTTTTGTCTTTCTTTTTGTTGATGTGGTGGATGATGTTGATGGATTTTTCAATGTTGTACCATCCTTGCATCCCTGGGATGAATCTCACTTGGTCATGGTGTATGACTCTTATGAGGTATTTTTGAATTCGGTTTGCTAATATTTTATTGAGTATTTTTGCATCTACATTCATCAGGGATATTGATCTGTAATTTTCTTTTTTGGTGGGGTCTTTGCCTGGTTTTACTATTAGGGTAATGTTGGCTTCATAGAATGAGTTTGGGAGTATTCCCTCCTCTTTTATTTTTTGGAAAACTTCAAGGAGAATGGGTATTATGTCTTGTCTGTGTGTCTGATAAAATTCCGAGGTAAATCCGTCCAGCCCGGGGGTTTTGTTCTTGGGTAGTTTTTTGATTACCGTTTCAATTTCTTTGCTCGTAATTGGTTTGTTTAACTTTTCTGTTTCTTCCTTGGTCAGTCTTGGAAGGTTGTATTTTTCTAGGAAGTTGTCCATTTCTTCTAGGTTTTCCAGCTTGTTGGCATATAGGTTTTCATAGTAGTCTTCAATAATACTTTGTATTTCTGTGGAGTCTGTCATGATTTTTCCGTTCTCATTTCTGATTCTGTTGATTTGTGTTGATTCTCTTTTTCTCTTAATAAGTTTGGCTAGAGGCTTATCGATTTTGTTTACTTTCTCAAAGAACTAGCTCTTGGTTTCATTGATTTTTGCTATTGTTTTATTCTTCTCAGTTTTGTTTATTTCTTCTCTGATCTTTATTATGTCCCTCCTTCTGCTGACTTTAGGCCTCATTTGTTCTTCTTTTTCCAGTTTCGAGTAATTGTGATGTTAGACTATTCATTTGGGATTGTTCTTCCTTCTTCAAGTGTGTCCAAATCGCTATATACTTTCCACTTACGACTGCTTTTGCTGCGTCCCACAGAAGTTGGGGCTTTGTGTTGTTGTCATTTGTTTCCATGTATTCCTTGATCTCTATTTTAATTTGTTCGTTTCTCCATTGATTATTTAGGAGCATGTTGTTAAGCCTCCATGTGTTTGTGAACCTTTTTGTTTTCTTTGTAGAATT
The DNA here is from genome assembly GCF_030020395.1 of Manis pentadactyla. Taxonomy (NCBI): domain Eukaryota; kingdom Metazoa; phylum Chordata; class Mammalia; order Pholidota; family Manidae; genus Manis; species Manis pentadactyla. The sequence goes on along the minus strand of NC_080021.1, from coordinate 78,705,981 downwards.
TATTTCTAGTTTTATACCTTTGTGGTCTGAAAAGTTGGTTGGTAGGATTTCAATATTTTGGAATTTACTGAGTCTCTTTTTGTGGGCTGGTATGTGGTCTATTCTGGAGAATGTTCCATGTGCACTTGAGAAGAATGTATATCCTGTTGCTTTTGGATGTAGAGTTCTATAGATGTCTATTAGGTCCATCTGTTCTAGTGTGTTGTTCAGTGCTTCTGTGTCCTTACTTATTTTCTGCCCGGTGGATCTATCCTTTGGGGTGAGTGGCATGTTGAAGTCTCCTAAAATGAATGCATTGCACTCTATTTCCCCCTTTAGTTCTGTTAGTATTTGTTTCACATATGCTGGTGCTCCTGTGTGGGGTGCATATACATTTATAATGGTTATATGCTCTTGTTGGACTGAGCCCTTTATCATTATGTAGTGTCCTTCTTTATCTCTTTTTACTTTCTTTGTTTTGTAGTCTATTTTGTCTGATACTAATACTGCAACACCTGCTTTCTTCTCTCTGTTGTTTGCCTGAAATATGTTTTTCCATCCCTTGACTTTTAGTCTGTGCATGTCTTTGGGTTTGAGGTGAGTTTCTTGTAAGCAGCATATAGATGGGTCTTGCTTTTTTATCCATTCTATTACTCTGTGTCTTTTGATTGGTGTATTCAGTCCATTTACATTTAGGGTGACTATTGAAAGATATGTACTTATTGCTATTGTAGGCTGTAGATTCATGGTTACCAAAGGTTCAGTGTTAGCCTCTTTAGTTTCTTACTGCCTAACTTAGCTCACTTATTGAGCTGTTATATACACTGTCTGGAGATTCTTTTCTTCTCTCCCTTCTTATTCCTCCTCCTCCATTCTTCATATGTTGGGTGTTTTGTTCTGTGCTCTTTTTAGGAGTGCTCCCATCTAGAGCAGTCCCTGTAAGATGCCCTGTAGAGGTGGTTTGTGGGAGGCAAATTCCCTCAACTTTTGCTTGTCTGGGAATTGTTTAATCCCTCTATCATATTTAAATAATAATCGTGCTGGATACAGTATTCTTGGTTCAAGGCCCTTCTGTTTCATTGCATTAAATATATCATGCCATTCTCTTCTGGCCTGTAGGGTTTCTGTTGAGAAATCTGATGTTAGCCTGATGGGTTTCCCTTTATACGTGACCTTTTTCTCTCTAGCTGCCTTTAAAACTCTTTCCTTGTCCTTGATCTTTGCCATTTTAATTATTATGTGTCTTGGTGTTGTCCTCTTTGGGTCCTTTCTTTTGGGAGTTCTGTGTATTTCCGGGTCTGTTCAATTATTTCCTCCCCCAGTTTGGGGAAGTTTTCAGCAATTATTTCTTCCAAGATACTTTCTATCCCTTTTTCTCTCTTCTTCTTCTTCTGGTACCCCTATAATGTGGATATTGTTCCTTTTGGATTGGTCACACAGTTCTCTTAATATTGTTTCATTCCTGGAGATCCTTTTATCTCTCTCTATGTCAGCTGCTATGCCTTCCTGTTCTCTGGTTTCTATTCCATCAATGGCCTCTTGCATCTTATCCATTCTGCTCATAAATCCTTTCAGAGTTTGTTTCACTTCTGTAATCTCCTCCCAGGCATCTGTAATCTCCCTCTGGACTTCATCTCTTAGCTCCTGTATATTTCTCTGCATCTTCGTCAGGATGTTTATGATTTTTAGTTTGAATTCTTTGTCAGGAAGACTGGTTAGGTCTGTCTCCTTCTCAGGTATTGACTCTGTGATCTTTGTCTGCCTGTAATTTTGCCTTTTCATGGTGATAGAGATAGTTTGCAGAGCTGGCACGAGTGACTGCTGGAAGAACTTTCCTTCTTGTTGGTTTGTGGCCTTCCTCTCCTGGGAGAACAGCGACCTCTAGTGGCTTGTGCTGGGCAGCTGCGTACAGACAGGGCTTCTGATTCCTGCCCAGCTGCTATGGAGTTAATCTCCACTGTTGCTGTGGGCGTGGCTTGCCTCGGGCTGCTCCTTCGATATGGTGGAGCTGCGTTGGATGGGGAGTGGCCGGGAGGCTATTTATCTTTGTGAGAGGCCTCCGTGCTCCCTGCTGCCCAGGGAGTTAGAGTGCCCAGAGATCCCCAGATTCCCTGCTGCCAGACTAAGTGTCCCGGGATGCTTCTGTCTGGTTTTTGGGTCCCTGTCCCTTTAAGACTTCCAAAAAGCACTCGCAAAAAAAAGAAAAAAAAGGCCGCTCGCTTTTCTTTGTCCCCAGGCGCTGGCCTCAGGGTGCCACTCACAGGTCTTGCTGTCCTGTTTCCCTAGTATCCAGGACCCCACACATGCACTGTGTCTGCGCTCTGGTCCGGATGGCTGGGGCTGGCTGTTTAGCAGTCCTGGGCTCCCTCTTCCTCCCCGCTCTGACTCCTCTCCTCCCACTGGGAGCTGGGGTGTGGGGCACTCGGTCCCACAGGGCTGGGGCTTGTATCTTACCCCCTTCACGAGGCGCTGGGTTCTCGCAGGTGTGGATGTGATCTGGATGTTGTCCTGTGTCCTCTGGTCTCTATTCTAGGAAGAGTTGTCTTTGTTATATTTTCATACATATATGTGGTTTTGGGAGGAGATTTCCGCTGCTCTACTCACGCCGCTATCTTGGCTCCTCCTAGGTATTTTTTTTATGCACTTGTTTTCCTGTTTTCTCTTTCTGCTAGTTCATCAAGTGCATCTATATTTATGACATAGTGAATTCATATCCTTTTGATATAGTATTCAGAAATGGGATTGGTGGATCACATGGTAGTTCTATTTTTATTTTGTAAGGAACCTCCATACTCTTTTCCATAGTAGCTATACCAATTTACATCTTCACCAACAAAGCCTGAGAGTTCCCTACACATTCTTTCCAGCATTTATTATCTTTTGCCTTTTTGATGATAACCATTCTAACAGACATGAGGTGATATCTCATTGCGGTTTTGATTTGCATTTTCCTGATGATCATTGACATTAAGTATTTTTTCATGTGCCTGTTGGTCATCTGTATGTCCTCTTTGAAAAGTGTCTATTCAGATCCTCTGCCCATTTTTTAATCAGATTACTTGGTTTTTTGCTGCTGAGTTGTATGAGTTTTTTTACATACTTTGGATATTAACCCCTTCTGAGATACATGATTTGAAAGTATTTTCTTCCATTCAGTAGGTTGCCTTTTCATATTGTTGATGGTTTCCTTTGCTTTCCAGAAGCTTTTTAGTTTGAGGTAGTTCCACTTGTTTATTTTTGCTTTGGGCACCTTTGCTTTTGGTGTCAAATCCAAAACCACTGCCAAGACTGATGTTAAGGACCTTACCAGCCATGTTTTCTTCTATGAAGTTTATGGTTTCAGGTCTTACATTCTAGTCTTTAACCCATTTGAGTTTATTTTGTGTGTGGTGTAACATAGTAGTCCAGTTTCATTTTTTTTTCATGTAGCTGTCCAGTTTCCCCAGCACCATTTATTGAACACTATCCTTTATCCATTGTTTATTCTTGGTTCCTCCATTGTAAATTAATTGACCAAATATGTGTGGATTTATTTCTGGGCTTTCTATTCTGTTCTGTTGATCTACATGTCTCTTTTAATGCCAGTACCATACTGTTTTGATTACTACAGCTCCATGATATAGTTTGAAATCAAGAAGCATGATACCTCCAGCTTTGTTCTTCTCAAGACTGATTTGGCTATTCAGGGTCTTTTGTGGTTCAATATAAATTTTAGGATTGCTGTATCTATTTCTGTAAAAAATGCCATTGGAATTTTGATAAGGATTGCACTGAATCTATAAGTTGCTTTGGATAGGATGAACATTTTACTAATATTTATTCTTCCAATCCATGAGCATAGATTTATTTGTGTTTCTTTAATTTCTTTCATCAGTGTCTTGCAGTCTTCAGTGTATAGATTTTTCACTTCCCTTGTTAAATTCCTAGGTATTTTATTCTTCTTGATGTAATTGTAAACGGGTTTCCTTAATTTCTCTTTCTGATAGCTCATTATTAGTATATAGAAATACAACCAATTTATGTATATTAATTTTCTATCCTGAAACTTCACTGAATTTGGTTATTAGTTCTATAAGTTTTTTGGTGAATCTTTGGAATTTTCTATATATAACATCATCTCATCTGCAAACAGTAACAGTTTCACTTCATCCTTTCTGATTTGGATATCTTCAATTTCTTTTTCTGTTGTAACTGCTCTGACTAGAAGTTCCAATATTATGTTAAATAAAAGTAGTTAAAGTGGGCATTTTTGATGGGTGGTTCTACTAATTTAATAAATTATCAATCAGTACATCCCACATTTACTAAAAATACTTTCTACATTAAGCATTACTCAATTCCTTCAAACAAATTCAGACAATTTTTTCAGATACCTCCTCAAAAATAATGCTTTGCCTACACTGAACAGAGATCTTAAAGTTAGAAGAGCAAAACTATCGCCACATAACAATAAAAAGTAATACAATTTCAAAATGCTTTATGATAAGTTAAGTCTCACATATGAAAAACCACAGCAGTTTGTAAACATGCAGTATACATACTCACAGTGTATTGTATAGTCTTCACAGGAGGGAATTTTGTGCACATAATGTGTGGTACTTCAATAAGTATGCTTTGTTTTTGTGCATTACCCCTCCAATATTGCTTTCCATATTTAAATTTCCCTCTGCCACAAAATATTACCACATGTTTAAAATTTTTTATCATTTTTAATCAAATAATATCCTTTTTGTCCTGAAGAATCTCCCTCTCAGATGCTATTAAAAGGACTGGAAATTAAGGGAAATTATGAGAATGATTACTAGTAAATTTTAACCATTGAGATTCTCGCTCCTAATTATTAAAACACACAGTCACACAGTAATTTATCCAGTTATCCAACAAGTGTTGCCAAACTTCTTTGCAGTCTAGTCCTATTAAAATTTCTTCAGTAACATTCAGTGTTACTGAATCTTAAAAACAAATAATGACTGCTTGAGGAGATTCTGATTAAGACTTTCTGAGATAAAAATTTGTAATAGCAAGAGTGAAGTAGGTTGAAAATATTTCAGAAAGTGTTCTTAGAATCTTGTTACTTCCTGAATTATAAAATGGGCATAAATTAAAAATAATAGTATTAAGTTAAAAAAACAACCAAATAACAACAGGAATTAACCACCTTTGGTCCATGGAACAAAGGACTTGGTAGATGCTTAAGTTCTATTTCCCTACAGAATTGGCACTACACTTCATGAAGCCAAATACCCAGGGTGACAGAAGAAAGGTGGACATATAGGGGAGACACTCTTCTGTTCTTAAGACAAATAGTAAGCTGCGTAGTAGAGATTCACTGAATGTTGGCTGAATGAATCCAAGAGAAATAGCAAGATAAGGTAAAGTAGTAAATGTTGAATACCTCTATATACCTTTTTCTTATTTTGACCAGTGATAAAAACCTGTAATTTAATCCTGCTTTCCTGGTCATTTCCCTCAATGACAACCTCCAAAAGTGCTGTTAGATAAATAAATGTTATCTAACAGAAAAGGAAGAGATAAAGCAAGATTATAAGAGAAATTTTTAGTTCTTAAAATACATGTAGGGAAAACATAGAAATGGAAGAAAATATATTAATTTTATAAAAATCATTCAAATGGTAATCAAAATGTAATTTTAAAAATTCTAATGATTCTACTGGTAATTTATAGCCAAATACATACCAATTTGCCATTGATCATAAACAATTGCATATGATCCTCACATTAACTATATGAGGTATTAATATTATACAGAGTATGAACTTTAGCTCAGAGATAATTAATTGATTTGCTCAAGATCAAAAAGTTGACAAGTGATAGGGCCTGGATTCAAAATTATGATGCTGGCTTAAATTCTAGTATTCTTTTCTCTATGTCATACAATGATATCACAGTTACTGAAATTCCATTTACTGGATAAACTGGGAAAATCAGAATTTGGAGTGGAAGGAAAACAGGACTGGAGCTCTCAACTAGAATCAGGGAGCAAAACATTATCCCCGACTTTTTAGGATTTAAATCATCTTGCTATCTCTTGGTGGACTCGAGGGCATGAACTCCATCTTGGTCATCCTTGTATTTAGTACAGAAAATACTCAGTAGGGCACTTTGTACATAGCAGATCCACCAAAAATATTTATAAAATTGAATTAGTTCTAACTCTCACTCATTGTGGGTGCTGAGCCTGAAGGCCTCCCAAGTCTCTCCCTCCAACTCCCACACTGGGTGCTGGGACCCTTCCTGTTGGACCCACTTTCCACAAGGACATGAGCAGACGATGTTACTTATTGGACACAAATTAGAAACAAAAATACTGACAAAAAAAATTGAATTAGTTCATCTATAAGTGGGCACATGAACATGTCCTTTTAATGTACTAGAGCACCGTCTAACAAGCATTCCTAAGAGTCCTGACTCCCTGAAGAATAATGTTGTTTGATTTAGTATCTCTATTTATTATAGATTAGGGCCCAGATTCTAAAATTAGCATGTCAACTCACATAAAAATAAGATACAAAAGATCTGAGTCTGGTCAAAATACAAATGAATTTTGCCCAAGAAAGACAACCTCAAAGGTATGTTTTTTTATAAAGATATTAAGGGTTTTATTATTTTAATTATTTTTTAGATAATTAACTATATTTTTAATTTGTCAATCTTATTCATCATTCTTGTTTTCACTGATTATAAATATACATTTTTCAGTTTTGTGTAATCTACTTTGAACAAGCTTTGACACTTTGCTAATTTCCTAATTATTTAAACACATGTTCCCTATATACTAGTATGAGAAACTGGTTTTCAACATTCTGAGACTTTTAAATACATACTTTTTAACAAAAGAATTTATTGTCTTGTTTGGCGCTTTTTGGTTTTCCATCATTTTTGTGGTACATGCACTTTAGTGCTTGTCTATTGTTAAAGGATTTTATTTATCTTATGGTTGTTTTACACAGCAATGTTTTATACAGCATTTGTTTTATGCAGCAAATGAATTTATTGGGAAGCTGGGGTCATCTCGCAGATCTGATGGGGAAACTGAGGAAGAAGCATGAACAAAATGGCAGAAGAAAACAGAACTGAGAGCTTGCTGCCAGGACATTCTCCTTAATGTGCCACTGTGAGCACTACTGCTAGCAATTCATGGAGAAATCACTGCCAGTGGACACTGCTGCTATATCTACCATTAGTATGCTGGAATGCTGCCACATGCTATAATATACAAATCCCAAATTCCCCCAATTTTTGTGCATTACTCTTTCTAGTATTCTAGGCAGAGCATCCACTTGGACAAACCTATATCATTTTGAAGAAAAATGTCTCTACTCAAAATTTAAAAAAATATTTGGAGACAATATTTTAATTTCACATATTCAATACCTAGAGATGAGTTTATTACAAGCTTTCAAAAATTATTTTCTAGATTTCTACAAGGGCTTCACACGAATAGAGTGGAATCAGACTGCCTCTCTGTGGAAGACTCTTACCTGGCCCAAGCCCATCATGGCCTATGACAATCTTACACAAATTCCCAAGGTGCACAGCTTCTAAGGAGAAGGTGTCAGTCTGTAACAAATTAAGAGAATACTTAGATCTAGACAATGAGCTGATTTCTAATAAGAGTATAAATCAAGATACAGTAGAAATTGATAATGAAGAGAATTAGCTTCATTCATTAAATACACAAATCTAAATTAATAAAGTAAGACAATCATATTAATCTGTAGAACATAATAACAAGTTTTTAATATACCCACTCCTCTTTGTCACCAATTTTTATTATAAAAGGATAAGTCTGGGGACTCTCTACAAATATATTTTTCAAATAATGGTAATATAATAATTATGAGCTATAATAAAAGTTTCCATTCACTTGAATATTACCAACTTTTATCTGCCCTGGAATGATTTTTTTTTACCAGTGTTTATGAGCCTTTCACAAATATGTTTCTAAAGTAATTTCAGCATATTATGCTAAGTGAAATAAGTGAGACAGAGAAAGGTAAATACCATATGATTTCACTTATATGTAAAATCTAAAAACAAAACAAAACAAAATGAACAAAAAAGCAATAGACTCAGAGACACTGAAAAGTGACTGGTGGTTACCATGGAGGAGGTTGGACTGGGTGTATACAGTAGGTGAAGGGGATAAATAGGCACAACATGGGGAGGGAAAAAGTTGAAAAAAAAGGGGGCACAAAATCTGAGTCATAACATAAATTAGTCATGGGGATGAAAGTACTAATAGAGGATACAGGCAGTAGTTCTGTAACATCTTTCTATGTTGACAGTAACTACACTGGTTGGAGTGACGATTTAGTAATGTATACAACTATTTAATCACTGTATTGTATACTTGAAACCAATATAATATTGTATATTGACTACACTACAATTAAAAAAAATTTTAGCATATTGATACATAAATGATTGAAAACTTATAACATTTATTTGAAGTCCCTATGTACTGCTACAATCAAAACTTCATGTTTGTGCTCCAATGGCTTATGTATTCAGAATATTGGTAAAAGTGAGGACCACAGAGTTCCTTTGGTAAAACCTAAGAGAACGATATAGGTTAAAATGCAAGGGAAATGCATATTAAGCATATTGGTTGGAAAATAATTCAGAAACAAAAAATAACCTTTGCATTTGTATAGTGTTGTGCATTTTGAAATGCTTTCACACACACTTTGTTTTATCCTAAAAGCCACTCAGTGAGAAAAAAACATCCATTCTACAAATGAGAAGAGTAAGGCACAGTACCAGGATTAGAGCTCCTGGTTCTAATCCAATAATACTATTTTCCTGTGCAACCACTCTGCCTCTGTGTAAGTGGACTATGAATAATATAAACAATAAAGTCATTCACATTCATTTACAAAAAAAAATATTGTCTGTGCCTGATACAGGTTAATGGGTAACACTCCCACACCTTTATCCATGAAACAGATCTGCTAGAAAAGGAAGAATTTTCATGCCATAACAAAAACTAGCAGAGAAAATTATGTTATAATATTTAATGGTCACAAATGTTGAAAATCCTAAGAAAAAGAGAGGAAAAGAAATGAAAATATCCTAACATATTTCACTTCATAACTATTTGGGTCATCAATAAGATGGTAGACTACAGAGAACCAAACCCTCACTTCCTCCAACAGAGACAGCATTTTAACAATATATGGATTAGGACACCACTGTGCAAATTCTGGACACCAGATGAGAAGTTGTAGCACTCGATCTAATGCATAACGAAGGAGGGACTCAATCAAGAGACAGGAAAGTTTATGACTTTCTGCATGTCCCTCCCTCTAACTTGGCATAGTGCAGTGCAACTGGGAGGAAACCCTCCATAACCCAGATCGTCTCTTGGGACAAAACAAGAGAGTAGTAGATCATGTGTGATACAGTGAGTTATAAAAAATGCATATTTGGTCATTCAGATGCCTTAAAGGTGAAATGGGTGTCTTGTCATGTTAGTAAGAGATGTTTGGACTCCACCCAAGGTCAGGGGCTGGAGGTTGAGCCAGCCAATGACCAGTGATTTAGTCATTCATCTTTGCAATGAAGGCCTCACAAAAACCCATGAGAAGAGCCTATCTTCCCTTTTTGTTGCAAAATCTTCTCTGTTGGAGACAGCTTTCATATGCCATTTAGCCAGCCCCAAGCAGCACAAAGACCGAAGCTGCTTTGTTTGGGACCTTGTCCTATGTATCTCTTTATCTATTACATCCTTTATAGTATCCTTTATTAAACTGGTAAATCTGACTGTTTTCCTGCGTTCTGTGAGCTGTTCTAGCCAAAGCAGTGAACCTAAGGGGGAGAGGAGACTGTTGGAACCTCCTATCTGTAGCCAGTCAGTCAAAAGCACAGGTAACAGCTTGGAGCTTAGGTCTGGTATCTGCAGTGGGGGGTAAAGAGCAGTCTTGTAGGACACAGCCCTTACTCTGAGGAATCTGGTGCTGTCTCCAGGCAGATAGCATCAGAATTTAATTGAGTTCTTGGACATCCTGCTGGTGTTCAAGAATTGCTTGTTGTGATGCCTGGGAAGAATCCTTCACACACACACACACACACACACACACACACACACACATTGGAATCAGGTCCAGGAACCTGAAGAGTTCGTGAGGGAACATACCATGCATATAATATTCTGACTTCTATTCAGAGAAGTAATTTCTCTCTCACTTAACTCAGACTTTTAATGGTAATTGGAACATAGTTTGGAAGTCAATGAAAACAGAGGAGTGTACTACGGCATGTTAGAGATTGTAGCATGTACAGAGATCCTGCAATATAGCAGGCAGAAATGGGGGGTGTGGTACAAGGAAATATGGGTACTAGAGAAGAAACAGGAGCAAGCAGCTTAGGAAAATTAAGGCATTTAAAAGTACATATATAAGCCCAGAGAAGGCACATAGGCAGAGAAGGTTTAAGAGGTCCCAGAAACTTCAACCAGGCTCACTGGAGAAGTTCTTCCCCTGCAGAAGTTCAGTCCTTAAAAACTAGGTAAGATAGCTCTTTTTTCAAATGACAAAATCTCAGTAAAAGATCCCAGGGCATACAAAGAAAAAAGAACAAAATAAAATTCCAGAAACAAACCCTAAGGAAATTCAGATCCTTGCACTTTCTGAGAAAAACTTTTAAACATCTTAAATATGTTCAATAAGCTAAAAGATAACTCACAAAGTCAACTAAATAAAATCAGGAAACTGATGCATGAACAAAATGAGAATATAAACAAAAAGAAATAATAAGAAAATACTAACAAATTCTGGAGCACATACATACAGTAACTGAATTGAAAAATTCATTCAATGGTTTCAACAGAAGACTCGATAACACAGAAGAGAGAAAGAAAACTTCAAGATAAGTCATTTGAAATCATTGAAGTGGGAGGAAAAAGAAAAAAGAATGAAGAAAGTGAAGAAAGCCTAATGGACTTACAGCATACCACCAAATCAAAATGTATTATAGGAGTCACAGAAGAACAGGAGAAAGGAACAAAGAGGTTATCTGAAGAAATAATGGCCAAAAACTTGCAGAATCTAAGGAAAGAAATGGACATAGAAATTCAAGAGAATTAATGAAGTTGAACTAAGATAAACCTGAAGGAACCCAAATCCAAACTGAAATCAAATCGTCAAAAGTTAAAGAGAGAATCTTGAGAGCAAACAGTAAGAGTAAAGAGGCTTATCACATATTAGCAAGCTTCTATATGTTTATGAGTGGATTCCTATGCAGAAATCATGCAGGCTAGAAGGCAATGGGATAATATATTCAAAATGCTGAAAGAAAAACCTGTCAACTAAGAATTCTATATCAGATGTAACTGTCCTTCAAAAGAGGAGAAATTACTACTTCCCCAAAGAAAACAAAAGCTGAGGGTGTTTATTACCACTCAGTTGATCTATAAGAAATGCTATAGAGAATCCTTCAAGGTGAAAAAAAGGATACTAGATAGTTATACAAAGCCATATGAAAATATGTTCTTCTGAAGAAGGTACATACATGGACAAATACAGTGACTTGCATTATTATAATTTGGTAGATAAGTCCACTTTTAGTTATTGTATAGAACTAAAATACAAAAGAATAAGTTATAAATCAATGTTAATGGGTATATAATATATAAAGATATAATTTGTTAAATTATTAATAAAGTAGGAAGGTGGAGCTGTAATGGAGTAAAGTTTTAGTATCAATGTTTATTTAAGGTATCAGTTTAAAATAGATTATATTAGACATCTTAGAGTTATAATAATCACAGTGGTAACCACAAAGAAAATACCTACAGAATATGCAAAATGAAAGAAAATAATAAAAACATTTCACAACAAATCAACAAAGAAAGTCTATAAGAGAGTAAAGGAGGGGCAAAAAGATAAAAACAACCAGAAAACCAAAAAACAGAAATAATAAGTACTAGCAGTAATTACTTTTAATGTAAATTGATTAATTCCAAAATCAAAAGCACAGATAAGCTGAATGGATTTTTTTAAATTTTATAGGTTGATTAAATGGACTCACTTTAGGTGTAACATATGTATGTAAAATAAAGGATGGAAGATGATGATACATCATTCAAATGCTAACCAAAAGAGAGCTGGGATACATATTTATATTGGACAGAATACATTTAAGTCAAAAACTGTCACAAAGACAAAGACATATATAATATGATAAAGGGCCAATTTAACCATTAGATATATTACAAACATATATATACTTGACTTTAGACTATAAAATATATGGAGTTAACATTAACAGAACAAAGGGAGAAACTGACAGCAACACAATAATAGTAGGAGATGTCAATATTCCACTTTCAGCAATTGATACAAAACTAGACAAAAGATCAATAACGAAACAGATGAATTTAACAACATTATACATCTGGACCTAACAGACATATTGAAATCACACGAAGTACCTTTTGTAACAATAGTGAATGAAACTAGAAATCAATAGCAGAAGGAAAACTGAAGAATCCACAAATAAGTAGAAATTAAACAATATGCTTTTATGCAATGGGTTGTAAAAGAAATCATAAGAGAAATTAGAAAATATTTAGAGACAAGTGAAAATAAAAACAAAACATTCCAGTGCTACCGGATTTAGCAAAAGCAATGCCAAGAGGGAAGTTTATACATACAGGTGCTTACGTTAAAAAGAAAGATCTCAAATCAACAAACTTTAAAAATCAATAAACTAGAAAAAGAAAGACAAACTAAACCAAAAATTAGCAGAAGGCAGGATATAATAAAAATTACCCAGAGATAAATAAAACAGAGAATAGAAAACAATATAAAAAATAAAACCAAGAGTTATTATTTTTTTGGAGAGATCAACAAAATTGACAAACCCATAGCTGTATTAACTAAGGGGGAAAAAAAGAAGACAACTAAAATCAGAAATGAGAGAACATAACAACTGATATCAAAATAAAAAGATGATAATTCTATGAACAATTATATATCAACAACTGGACAACCTACAAGTGGATAAATTTTGAGAAACACTAAACCAAACAAGAAAGAAACATAAAAAATAGAACTCTGAAGAGACCAGGAAGTAAGGAAATTGAGGCAGTAATCAAAAACCTCCCAACAAAGACATGTTCATTACCACATGGTTTCACTGGATAGTTAGAACAAATATTTACAGAAGTAACACCAGTCCTGAAATTCATCCAAAATAGAAGAGAAGGAAACATATCCAAGCTCATTCTATGAAAACAGCCTTACCCTGACACCAGAGTCAGAAAGACATCATGAGAAAATAAAGACCAACATCCTTGATAAACACTGACATAAAAATCCTCAACAAAATACTAGCAAACCAAATCCAAAAACATATTAAAAGGATTCTATACTATTACCAAATGCAATTAATTCCTGGAATGAAAGGATGGTTCAACATGAAAAACTGTAATAAACCATATTAGCCAAAGGAAGTACAAAAACAAGATGATTGTTTCAACTGACATAGAAAAAACATTTAACAAATTTCAGCATCCCTTCATGAAAAAGGCACTCAAAAATATTAGGATGAAAAATAAACTACTTCAATAAAATAAGAGCCAGACGTTATTCAGTGATGAAAGGATGGAATCTTTCTGGTAGTATCAGGAACAAGACAAAAATGCCTGCCCTCACCACTTCTATTCAATATAGTACTAGAAGTTCTAGCCAAAGCACTTAGGCAAGAAAAAGAAACAGCAGTCTTTCAAACTAGAAAGGAAAAAGTAAAATAATCTCTGTTCACAGATGACATGATCATCTCTGTAGAAAATCCTAAAGATTTTACACATACACACCACACAAAATATTAAAACTAATAAACAAATTCAGCAAAATTGCAGGATATAAGATCAATACTCAAAATCAGGTGTTCTCCTTTTAATCACAAACTCTCATCAATATGAGTTTGGGACTCCAAATTGATGTAGTTGCTAAGAGAACACCTCTGTTAACATGTTGTTTTCTTCATACTATATAGAATCCTGCTGGAAAGTGCAGCCAGATGAAAACTGCATATCTGTTATTGTCTGGGAATTCAAACTGGAAATAAATTTCACTAAAAAAATAGTTGTGTTTCTATACATGAATATTGACCAATCTCAAAGGAAAATTAAGAAACCAGTTCTATTTCTAAAAGCATTGAAAAAAATTAAAACCATAATAATAAACCTAACCAAGAATTTGAAAGACTTGTACTTGAAAACTTTAAAGCACACTGAAAGATAGAGGAAGGCAGTCCACAATGGTGATGTAAGAAGACCTTGAACTAACCTCCTCCCATGGACACATTAAAACTACACCTAAATAGCAATTCCTCCTGAAAAACAAATGAGAGCTGATTGAACAGTTTCTGCACAACAAATTATGGAGGGACCATGTAGAGAAGGGTAGGAGAGACACAGACATGGTAATGAAAGGTCCCTCACCCCTGATGTGGCATCCAACAGTAGAGAGAAATGTCACTGAGGTGTCTAGTGCCCACAGTCACCCAAACTAGGCACAGAAAAAAAACAACAGCAGTTTAAAGGACAACTAGAATGTAAGTGAAGGAAATCCATTTACTAACCCTACAGCATCTGCCAAATGGGCAGGGAACTCCTGGAACTCTCCAGAGTCCGAGTCATTGGCAAATAAAGTTCTTTAAATACCTCTTCCACCCTGATGGAATAGACAGGGACAGGTCCAGGTACACTAGCAAGGCTGCAAAGGCTTCCCTAACATGCCTCAGGCCCCTGGCCCACATCAGCTCAAGCTGTCCACCAAGGTGGCCAAAGTGTGGCATGACCTAGGCTCCTGCCCATGCCCTTCCTAGCTCTAGCCATCCTGGCACACAACTCTCCAAGACCCACCTCATCCTGTACCCAATCCAACAGCCCAACCAAAAATTTGTGTGGCAAAGCCCAGGATCCCTTAGACCACACCCATTCCAACTCCAGCCATCCCACCAAGGTGGCTTTGGCACAACAGACCTTGGACACCCCCTAACCCATGCCTGCTTCAGCTCCAGATATCCCACAAAGGCAGCCCTGGTAACATACCCAGAGATCCTCACTGGCTCACTTCTGCTCCTGTTCCACCAATCTTACCATGGTAGGCCCAGCACAGTATAACCTGGGACCCCCACTGGCCCATGCCCATGCCAGTTCTGGCAATCCTGCCAGGGCAGCACTATGACAGTGCATCTTGTGACCCAAGGATATCCATATCAAATCAATTATAATAAAATGGTAAAAGTGAAAATAATGAGAGAATATTAAAGGCAGCAACAGAAAAAGACACATACAGGAAAACTACATAGCCCTATCATCTGATATTTTTAGTACAAACTCTGCAAGCCAGAAGATAGTAGCAGGATATATTTAAAGTGCTGAAAGGGAAAATCATCCTGGCAAGAATATCAGTATGATAAGGTTAACTCAGAATTGAAGGACAGAGTTTCCCAGAACAACAATAACAACAACAAAAAAAACCTAAAAGAGTTTAAACTGGCCTTTCAAGAAATGTTAAAGGGTCTTCTTTTAAGTAGAAAAGGGCAAAACTAGAAATATATGAAAGAAACATTTCACTGGTAAAGGCAAATATAGAGTAAAGGCAGTGGATCAGCCATTTAAAAAGCTAATATGAAGGTTAAAAGATAAAAATAGTAAAATCAACAGTAACTACAGTAAGCAGTTAACATACATACAAAATAAAAAAGACATGAAATGTGACATAAAAAACATAAAATGTGAGTGGGGTATAGAAATGTAGTGCTTTTAGAATGTATTGAACTTAAGCCACTATGAGCTTAAAATAGGCTGCCACATACATACAGGTCAATATATATGAACCTCATGATAATCACAAATTAAATACCTAAAAGAGATACACAAACAAAAAAAAGACAAAAGAATCAAAACATAACAGTAAGAAAGACATTAAACCACAAGGAAAGACAACTAGAAAAAAAAAAACAGAGAACTACAAAAACACCCAGATAACAATTAATAAAATGGTAATAAGTACATACCTATCAATTGTTACCTTAAATGCAAATGGACAAAGTGCTCCATTGAAAAGATACAGGGTGACCCATCTATATGCTGCCCACAATATTCACTTCAGATCTGAAGATGACACACATACACTGAAAATGAAGGGATAGAAAAAATACCCATGCAAATGGAATTAAAAGAAATCTGGAGTATCAGCACTCATATCAGAAAAAATACAGACTCTAAAACAAAGAAAACAAAAGAAGGGCATTACATAATCATTAAGGAGTCAATTCAAATAGATGGTATAATATTTGTAAATATTTATGCACCACACATAACAGAACCCAAATATATAAGGTAAATTCATATAGATTCTTTAAAAGTTCTTTATATAAAGTAAGTTCTATATGGAAAATTCTCCATATAGATCACATTAAGCAATAAAATAAGGTCCAATGAATTAAAGATTGAAATTATATCAAGCACCTCTCCAACCACAATGGTATGAAATCAGAAATACTGTAATTATACAAGAAAAAAACTAGGAAAAAACACAAACATGTAGAGACTAAAAACATGCTACAAAAAAACAATGACTCAATGAAGACGTCAGAGAGGGAAAACAAAAAAATACACTGAGAAAAAATGAAAATGGAAATGCAATAATCAGAAATTTATGCAACACAATAAAAGCAGTTCTATGAGGGAAGTTCAAAGTAATACAAGCTTACCTCAAGCAGAAAAACCCCAAATAAACAATCTGACTTTATACCTAAAGGAGCTAGAAAAAGAAGAAAAAGCCCAAAGACACTAGGAGGAAGGAAAAATAAAAATCAGAATGGAAATAAATGAAATACAGCCTTTAAAACACAGTAGACTAAAAGTTGGGTCTTTGATAAAATGAACAAAATCAATAAACCCTTAGCCAGACTCATAAAGAAAAAGAGAAGTGCCCAAATAAAATAAGAAATGAAAGAGAAGTTAAAATGACACCACAGAAATACAAAGGATCATAAGAAACTAGTATGGAAAATTATATAACAAACTGGAAAACATAAAAGAAATGGGTAAGTTCCTAAATATACACTACCTTCTAAGAATGAATCTCAAAGAAATAAAAAATCTGAGTAGATTGATTACATATAATGAAACTGAATTGGTGATTTAAAAATTCCCATAAAACAAAAGTCCAGGACCAGGTAGCTTCACTAGTGAATTCTACAAAATGTTTCAAGAAGAGTTAGTACCTATCCTCACAAATTATTCCAAAAAATTAAGAGGAAGGGATGCTTCCAGGCTTTTTATGAGGCAAAAATTATCCTAACACAAAAACCAAACAAAGACATCTAATTTAAAAAAATAGAGGGCAATAACCCTGATGAGCATACATATAAAAATCTTCAACAAAATATTAGCACACTGAATTCAACAATACATTACATGGATCATACATCATTATCAAGTGAGATTTATTCCATGAATGCAAGGATGGTTCAATGTCTACAAATCAATGTGACACACTACATTAACAAAATGAAGAATAAAACTGGTTCATATGGTCATCTCAATAGATGCAGGAAAAGCATGTGACAAAATTCACCATTCATTCATGATAAAATTTTTCAACAAAGTAGGTATAAAGAGATGTACCTCAACATAATAAAGGACATATATGAGAAATCCAAGCTAGCATGACACTTAATGGTAAAAAGCTAAAAGCTTTCCCTCTAAGATCAGAAATAAGACAAGGATGCCCACTCTCACCACTTTGATTCAACAAAGAACTGATGTATAGGCCAGAGAAATCAGGCAAGAAAAAGAAATCAAAGGCACCCAAAGTGGTAAAGAAGAAGTGAAACTGTCACTATTTGCAGAAGCCAAGATACTACTATACATAGAAAACTCTAAATACTCCACCAAAAAAACATTTGAAATAATAAATGAATTCATTAAAGTCACAGGATAGAAAATTAACAGAGGTATCAGTTGCACTTCTATATATTAATACACTTCTATATATTAATAATTAGCTATCAAAGATAAATCAAGAAAACAAGCCCATTTACAATTACATTAAAGAGAATATCTACAAATAAATTTAACCAAGGAGGTAAAAGGCCTATAATCTGAAAACTATAGGATATCAATGAAAGAAACTGAAGAAGACACAAATAAGTGGAAAGATATTCCATGCTCATGGATTTATAGAATTAGTCTTGCTAAAATAACCACACTTCCTAAAGCGATTTATAGATTCAATGCCATCCCCACCAAAATATAAATGGAATTTTTGACAGAACTAAGACAAATAATCCCACAAAAAGCCCCAAATATCCAAAGCAATCTTGGGAAAGAATAAAGTGGGAGGTATCACACACCTAGATTTTGAACTACATTACAAAGCTATAGTCATCAAAATAGTATGATACTGTAATGAAAACAGACACATATATCAAATGCAGTATAATTGAAAGCCTGGGAGAGGGGGTAGATAGCAGAGTAGGAAAGCTACATCAAACCTCCTCCCACATACACATCAAGGAAACAACTACAGCAAATGTAACTAACCTTGAAAATGACCATAAGACTGCAGAACAGACCATATACACCTGGAGAAGAGAAACCCACAGAGAAGGGTAAAGTGGCAAAGTCATGACTGAGCAAGACACCAGACCTTCCCCCATCCAAGCGCAAAAGCAGGAGGGAGAGGAATGGAGCACAGAGGGGATAAGCATCATGAACTCAGCACACCTGACCCTGGAGATCTGCTCTGGAAACACGTGTCCACTTTTAATCAGACTTTGGTGATTAATAGGACTGGAAACCAGGGAGAGTTGGAGCACTTGGAGAGACTGAGCTCCCAGTAGCTTATGGAGTACAGGCACACTGCTTTGGTCCTGCAGAGACCCAGCAGAGAGGCAGCAGTTTGAAAGATATATCAGCAGCAGAAAGGGTGCCAGAGGAGCAGCAGTAGGAGGGAGCTCTAGCTGGAGGAGAAAGGGCAGGTGGATGATGCTTCCCAGGCCAATTAGTTGGGTACTAGTGGGAGCCAGCCTCAAAAGTTTCAACCCCCACACTGATGGCTCAGTCCATGGTCTGTCCCGGCCCTGGCAGGCAGAGGGTGGCTTTTCATATTTTCTGTCACTCTCTCATCCCCAACTGGAGAGGCACCTGTGGGAACAAGCTCCAAACACTCCTTCCCCCTCAATGGTAGCTCATCCCCAGTTCACACTACCCTACACAACCGTCCAGCCTGCTCTGCCTTCCCAGCATCACTACCATTGCTGCAGGGCAGGCAGAGGGAGGCCCTGCCCACAACAATATCAGCATAAGCTCGATGCATGGCTCAAGGGAGCTATCAACCACTGCTGAAAGAGATCAGCCACTGCTGGCAGACAGACAGAAGGGCAGCCCATGCTCACAGCTGACCAACACCAATCACAGCTCCACCACAAAGGAGAACCTGACATTGGTAAGCAAAGAGTCTTGAGCCTCTGGCACCACAGGCTGCCTTTTTCATAAAGTTATTACATTCCAGACCAGGAGTCAGATCTGATCTAGCTAATACAAAGAAGAAACACAGAAATACAGACAAAATGAGGAAGCAGAGGAATATGTTCCAAACAAAAGAATAGGATAAGATGCCAGAAAGAGGGCTAAATTAAATGGAGACTACCAACTTTCTTGATAAATATTTCAAAGAAATAATCATAAATATGCTCACTGACCTGAAGAAAATAATTGATGATCTCAGTGAGAACTTCAATGAAGAGATAGAAGAGTTAAAAAAAGAGCCACTCAGAGTTGAAGAATACAGTAACTGAAATGAAAAATACAACAGAGGGGATGAATAATAGATTGCTGCAAGTAGAGGAGACAATCAATAAGACAGAAATTAAAGAACAGGAAAACAATGGAGCTTAGGAAAAGAGAGAAAAAATAATTTCTAAAAATGAGAGGATGCGAAGAGAGCTGTGTGACAGCTCCAAACAAAACAATATTCTCATAACAGGGGTACCAGAAGGAGAAAAGGGAGACAAAGGGATAGGGAGTCTCCTTGAAGAAATAAATGCTGAAAACTTCCCCTATCTGGGGAAGGAAATAAACATCCAGATCCTGGAAGCACAGAGAGCCTCTAACAAAAGGAACCTCAGGAAGACAACACCAAGACATATAGCAATTAAAATGGCAAAGATTAAAGATAAGGAGAGAATTTTAACAACAATAAGAGAGAAGCAGCCAGTTACCTAGAAAGTCTATCAGCATAAGTCTATATCTATGTCTATCAGTAGATTTCTCAGCAGAAACTTTACACACAGAAGGGAGTAGCATGAAATATTTAATGTATTGAAATGAAAGAATCTAAACCAAGAATCCTCTGTCTAGCAAGGTTAGCATTCAAAATTTGAAGGAGAAATTAAAAGTTTCCAAGATAAACAAAAGTTAAAAGGATTCAGCACCACTAAACAGGATGGGTCCACTAAAGATTCTTCTGTAAATGGAAATGTTCTTAAGCCTAAATAGTTTTCATCATTGAAAATAAACCGACAAAAAAGGTAGCAAACCAAATACTTACTAAGCAAGCATGAAATTAAAAAAAACAGAGTAGTAAAACTATACACAAAATCAGTCAAGGGATACATCATTATGATGCCTAATACATGAAGTGTGAAGGATGAAGAATAATAAAAAAATAAGTACTTATAGATTGTGTTCAAAATAGAGCAACCATCAACTTAATACAGACCGCTATATATTTATATATTTAGAAAATTTTCTATGAACCTTATGGTAACCACAAACCTAAAGCCTATAATATATACACAACATTTTTTATAAAACAAACCCAATGACAACACTACAGAGAACCATCAAATAACAAGTATACAAAAGAAGAAGAAAGGTACAGACAGGAACTATAAAAACAACCAGAAAACAATTAATAAAATTGGAATAAGTACATACCTGTATCAGTAACTACCTTGAATGTAAATGGACTGAATGCACCAATGAAAAGAAACAGGGTGGCAGAATGGATAAAGAAACAACACCCATCTACATGCTGCCTACAAGAGACTCATTTCAGACCCCAAAGACATACATAGACTGAAAGTGAAGGGGTGGAAAAAAGCATCATTCAAATAAAAGGGAGAACAAAGCAGGGATAGCAGTGCTTATATCAGAAAAAATAGACTTCCAGACAAAGTAACAATAGACATAGAAGGACATTACATACTGATAAAGGGATCAGTCCAAAAATAGGATATAACCATTATAAATATCTATGCACCCAACATCAGAGCGCCTAAATATGTAAAAAATATATATTAGCAGAACTAAAGGGAAATAGACTGCAACTCAATCGTAGTAGGAGACTAACATACCACTTTTATCAATGGACAGATAGATCATCCAGACAGAAAATAAATAAGTAAACAAGAAATGAAAAATACATTAGATCGGATGGACTTAACAGATATATACAGGACATTCCACCCAAAAGCAGAAAGACACACATTTTACTCAAGTGCACATGGAACACTCTCTAGAACAGATCACATATTAAGACACAAAAGAGTCACAATAAATTGAAAAGGAATGAAATTGTATTAAGCATCTTTTCAGATCACAATGATATGAAACTAGAGATAAATTACATGAAGAAAACAAAAAAAATCTGGAAGATAAACAACCTGTCTCAATAATCAGTGGATAAATGAATAAATCAAAGAGGAAATCAAACAATACATGGAGACAAATGAAAGCAGGAACACAATGGTTAAAAATTGTGGGATACAGCAACACTGGTTCTAAGAAGGAAGTACACAGTAATACAGGCCTATCTCAAGATATAAGAACAATCCAAAGAAATAGTCTAAACTCACAACTGAAGCTAGAAAAAGAAGACCCAATGAAACCAAAAGTTAGTAGAAAGAGGGACATAATAAAGATCAGAGGGGAAATAAACAAAAGAGAGAAGAATAAAATGATAGAAAAAAATCAATGAAACCAAGAGCTGTTTTTTTTTAGAAGAAAAACAAAATAGACAAACCCCTAGCCAGACTTATTAAGAAAAGAGAGAGGACACAAATACACAAAGTCAGAAATGAAAGAGGAAGAGTCATAGCTGAAACCACAGAAATATAAGAAATTATTAGAGAATACTATGAAAAATTATAGGCCAATAAATTAGCCAACCTAGAAGAAATGAACAAATTCCTAGAAAAGCAAAAAATTCCAGACTGACCCAGGAAGAAAGAGTAAATCTGAACAGACCAATTACTAGTAACAAAATTGAATCGATAGTCAGATAAAAAAAACAAATAAGAATCCAGAACCAGATAGCTTCACAGTTGAATTCTACCAAACATTTCAAGATAAGATAATACCCATCCTTCTTAAAGTATTCCAAAAGCTAGAAGAGAAGGGAATACTTCCAAACTCATTATATGAAGCCAGTATCACTCTCATATCAAAACCAGAGAGAGACACTATAAAAAAAAAAGAAAATTATACTCCAAAATCCCTGAAAAACATACATGCAAAAATCTGCAACAAAATACTAGCAAACAAAATTCAGAAATACATCAAAAGGATCATCCATCATGACCAAGTGGGATTTATTCTAGCAATGCAACAATGGTACAATATCCACAAATCCATTAATGTGGTACAGACAGTGACAAAATGAAGGATAAAAACTATATGATCATCTCAACAGATGCTGTAAAAGCATTTAACAAAATTCAGCATCCATTCATGATAAAAACTCTCAACAAAATGGATATAGAAGGAACATACCTCAGCATAATAAAGGCCATGTATGACAAAGCAACAGCTAACATCATACTCAAAGGTGAAAAGCTAAAAGCTTTCCTCTAAGATCAGGAACAAGAGAAGGATGCCCACTATCACCACTTTTATTCAGCATAGTACTGGAGGTCCTAGCCACAGCAAGCAGACAACACAAAAAGATAAAAAGCATCCAAATTGGTAAGGAAGAAGTTAAACTGTCACTGTTTGCAGATGACATGATATTGTACATAAAAAAAACTAAAGAATCCACTCCAAAAGTACTAGATCTAATATCTGAATTGAGCAAAGTTGTGGGATACAAAATTAATACACAGAAATCTGTTGCATTCCTATACACTAACAATGAACTAGCAGAAAGAGAAATCAGAAAAACAATTCCATTCACAATTGCATCAAAAAGAATAAAATACCTAGGAATAAACCTAACCAAGGAGGTAAAAGACCTGTACTCTGAAAACCTTAAGTCACTGAGGAGAGAAATAAGATACAAATAAACGGAAATCTATTCAGCGCTCATGGATGGGAAGAATTAATATGGTCAAAGTGGCCATCCTGCCCAAACAATTTACAGATTCGATGCACTCCCTATCAAAATACCAATGGCATTTTTCAATGAACTAGAGCAAATAATGCTAAAATTCATATAGAACCACAGAAGATCCAGAATAGCCAAAGCAATCATAAGAAAGAACAAAAATGGGTTTATTATGCTCCCTGACTTCAAGCTGTACTATGAAGCTACAATAATCAAAACAATATGGTACTGGCACAAAACAAGACACACAGACTAATAGAACAGAATAGAGAACCCAGAAATAAACCTACACATATATGGTCAATTAATATATGATAAAGGAGTCATGAATATACAATGGGGAAAAGACAGTTTCTTCAATAAATGGTGTTGGCAATGGAATATTATTCAGCCATAAAAATAAAATAAATTCTGCCAGTTGCAACAACATGAATGGTTCTAGAGGGTATTATGCGCAGTGAAATAAGCCAGGTGGAGAAAGACAAATATTACATGATTTCTCTTATTTATGGAATATAATAAAGCAAAACAGAAGGAAGAAAAGAGCAGCAGACTCACAGACACATACAAGTGACTAGTGGTTATCAAAGAAGAGGAGTTGGGACAGGTTGGGGAAGGGGAGGAGGGGGATAAATGGGCACAATAATTCACAATCACAATATAAATTCGTCATGGAGACAGTAGTATAGCATGGAGAATAAATACAGTCAATGATTCTGTAACATCTTTCTATGTTGACAGATAGTAACCACACTAGAGGGGGTGAGGATTTAATATGGGTAACTGTTGAACCAATGTGTTGTACATTTGAAATCAATATAAGATTGTATATTAATGATATTTCAATTAATAAATAAATAAGTGGTGTTGGAAAAACTGGACAGCTACATGTAAGAGAATGAAACTAGATTACTGTCTAACTCTATACACTGAAAAATTTGGATTAAAGAACTAAATATAAGATATGAAATCATAAAACTTTTAGAAGAAAACATAGGTAAAAATCTCATAAACATAGGAATGAACTTTTTTCTAGACATATCTCCCCAGACAAGGGAAACAAAATAAAAAATGAACAAGTGGGACTTGACCAAACTAAAAAGCTTATGTACAGCAAAGGACACCATCAACAGAACAAAAATATAGCCTACAGTATGGGAGAATATATTCACAAATAATTTATCCAATAAGGAGTTAACACCCAAAATATATAAAGAACTCATATGCCTTAACACCAAAAAAAACCCAAATAACCCAATTTTTAAAAAATGAGTGAAGGGCATGAACAGACATTTATCAGAAGAAGAAATACAGATGGCCAACCAGCACATGGAAAGATGCTCCACATCATTAATTATCAAGGAATTGCAAATCAAAACCACAATGAGATATCACCTCACACCAGTTAGAATGGCCACTATCCAAAAGACAAGATATAACACACATTGGCAACGATGCGGAGAAAAGAGAAAACTCGTACACTGTCGGTGGGAATGTAAATTGGTGTAACCACTGTGGAGAGCAGCATGGAGTTTCCTCAAAAAACTTAAAATAGAAATACCATTTGAGCCAGTAACTTCACTTCTAGGAATTTACCCAAAGAAAACAAAATCCCTGATTCACAAAGACATATGCACCCCTATATTTACTGTCACATTATTTACAATAACCAAGATTTGGAAGCATTCAAAGTTTCCATGAATAATTGAATGGATAAATAAGGTGTGGTACATATACACAATGGGGTATTATTCAGCCATAATAAAGAAAGCAATCCTGCCATTTTGACAACATAGATGGACCTAAAGGGTATTATGCTAAGTGAAATAAGTCAGGTAGAGAAAGGCAAATACCATATGATTTCAATTATTCATGGAATCTAAAAAAAAGAAAATGAACTAAACAGCAGTAAACTCATAGACACTGAGAATTGACTGGTTGTTACCACAGGAGAGGGGTTCAGGCAAGTGGTGAGGAAGGTAATACAGATAAAGTGGCACAAAAATCTCAATCATAACATAAGTTGGTCATGGAGATGGAAGTGAAGCATGAAAAATATAGCCAATGGTTCTGTGACACCTCTCTATGTTGACAGACAGTAACTGCAGGAGTTGGAGTGAGGATTTAATAATGCATGTAATTATTGAACCACTGTGTTGTACATCTGAAACTAATATAATATTGCATATTATATCAACTATACTTCAATTTAAAAAAAAGAAAGCTTAGAAGTTTACCCACACATATATGTTCAATTAAGATACAGGCAGCAAGAATATACAATGGGGAAAGAATCTCTTCAGTAAACAGTGCTGGGAAAACAGGACAGCTAAATGCAAAAAAATGAAATAGGACCACTATCTTATACCATATAGAAAAACAAAATCAAAATGGATTAAAGATTTGAAAGTAAGATCTGAAACCATAAAACTCCTAGAATATAACATAGGCAGTAAGCTCTTTTATCTCAATCTTTGCAATATTTTTTGGACCAGTCTTCTCAAGCAAGGGCAATAAATCTAAAAGAAACAAATTAAATTATATCAAACTAAAAAGTTTGCACAGCAAAGGAAACCATCAACACAACAGAAAAAGCAATTTACTGTATGGGAGAATATATTTGCAAATCATATATCCAATAAGTGCTTAACATCCAAAATAAATAAAGAACTTACACAACTTAATATCAAAAAACAGAGAACCTAATTAAATAGTGGGCAAAGGACTTGAACAGAGATTTTTCTAAAGAAGTCATACAGATGGCCAACAGGCACATGAAAAGATGCTTACAACACAAATCATCAAGGAAATGTAAATAAAAAACACAATGGGAGTTATCATCTCACACCTGTCACATTCACTATCATCAAAAAGACAAGAAATAATAAGTATTGACAAGGATGTGGAAAAAAGGGAACCCTTGTGCACTGTTGATGGGAATGTAAATTGGTGCTTCCACTATGGACAACACTATGGAGGTTCCTCAAAAAATCAAAAATTGAACTCCCAGATGATCCAACAATCACTTCTAGGTATTTATCTGAAAACAAAATTAAAATCCAATTTTAAAAATATACATACACCCCACGATCACTGCAGCACTATTTACAATGTTAAGATATAGAAGCAATCTAAGTGTCCATGTACAGATGAATGGGAAAAGATTATATATATGAGTGTGTGTGTATACATACATGAAATGGAATACTACTCAGCCATTAAAAAGAAGGAAATCTTGCCATTTTTGACAATATGCATGCACCTAGAGTGTATTATGCAAAATGAAGTCAAAGACTAACACTGTTTCACTTACATGTGTAATCTATAAGCAAAACAAGCAAAGCAAAACAGAAGGTGACTCAGATACAGGAAACAAACCATTGATTATGAGTAGGGAGAGGCTGTTGGGGGATCTGTTCATCAAAAGACACAGTTAAAGAGAGGAAAAGGCAACATTCAGAATGGTAGAAAATATTTGTAAATCATATGTATCATAGGGGGTTAAATATCTAGAATATATATATAAAACTCCTACAACTTAACAACAAATAACTTGATTTAAAAATAGCAAAGGATTTTAATAAAAATTCCTTCTAAAGTGATATACATATGTCTAAGATGATAAGCATATGAATGGATGTCAACATCATTTAACATAGAAAAATGCAAATCAAAACCCAGTGAGGTATCACTTTATGCCCATTAGGATGGTTACAGTCAAAAGCAAAAAATAACAAGTGTTGACAAGGATGTAAAAAGCTAGAAAAATTGTGCATTAATGGTGGGACTGTAAAATAGTGCAATCACTATGGAAAACATCATGCCAATCTTTAAAAAATTAAAAGTAGAACTTCCATATTATCAAACAATCCTGCTTTCTGAGTATATATCCAAAAGAGCTGGATGGAGAGTACTGAAGAGATACTTGCACACCCACTGCATCACTGCATTATTCCCAATAGCCAAGAGTTTGAAAGAACCAAATGTCCATCAATAGATGAATGAATAAAGAAAATGTGGTATATATACACACCAGAATATTATTCAGACTTATAATGAATGAAAATCCTGTCACATTCTACAGCATGAATGAACTTTGAGAACATTATGCTAACTGAAATAAGCCAGTCACAAAAAGGGAACTAACATATGATTCCAAATTATATGATGGTATATTTAAGTAGTCAAATTTATAAAACAGAAAGTAGAATAATGGTTACCAAAGACTAGGGAAGGGGGGAAATGAGTTGTTTAATGAGTATAGAATTTCAGTTTTGCAAGATGAAAAATTACTGGATATCTTTTGCACAGCAATGTGAATATAATTAATACTACTGAACTGTGTACTTAAAATTAGCTAAGATAGTAATTTTATTCTATGTATTCATTACCACAGCTTTTTCAAAACCCAGATGAAGGACTTCTTGGTCACTTACTTGTCCTCTTAAAAAATTGAAGGAGCCCTTTGATTGAAGTAGTTGCCTGGATCCTGTATCTCCCTTTTCCCCATAGACAGAAATGTAGACATTTGCGACTGTTCCAGCATTCCAAAGCTCACCAGTTGCCACGTGCACTTCATATACTGTCACTGACAACAAAAGAAAAATAAGCTTTATATACTAGGCATTACTCATATTATTGAAAATTACATATATCTAAATCAAGAGTTACAGTTCTAGTTGTCACACTTCACCCCATCTCTCCCACTGCATACAGCCATCAAATCTTGACAGAATACATGGAGTAGTTATATGAAGACTGTAAATAGTAGCAAAAGGATTGGGGAAGACCACAAAAATTTGAAGTACCAATAAGTGGAAGTGAGTTTATTATTTGCCATACTCTGGTATCTCCCAGCTTGGATACAGTGCACCAGAAGCCTGGGAAAAGGCGCTGCACTGAAGCTCAGACACAAGGAACTCAGGAGAAGCCCTCTTGCTCTGGCTCAAGAAGCAGTAAATGGAACTCCAAACACATAGAGAAAGTGCAGGTATTCTACCATTGTTTTCTCTTTCATTTCTGTATTCTCTCATATCCCAGTGCCTGGGGACAGAAGCACATCAGAGCCAACACTCTGAGGGAGAAGACCTTTCACCTCTGTTCAGAAGACTGGGCTTCAATAGGGTGGAGCCAATCTCCATTGCTTTCTTTCCTCCATCTATCCTACCACTGCCTAGCCCTGGACACACAAAGACTGAAGAAGTACAGAGCAAAACAGAAAAACAAAAGCACCAGCTAATCAGCCAAGGTGCCATAAACAGAAGCCAGGGAACTGGAAAGTACAGAAGAGGTTTTAGAGAGAGAAAAAAAGCAAACCTATAAAGTTGTTTATGAACTTCTGAGCTTACTCTTAAACTGTAGATGCATGAATCTGATCTTCCTCAGCATACAAAAAATTTTGAGGTCTAAACTAACAGATAAATCTCCCCGAAAGCCCCAGATTTGCCAATGGGTAGTACATATGTGAGACAGATCTAAATAACACTGCAAAGGCATTTAAAACTGAAATGACATTGGAACCACAGCACACAGAAGACAGGTTAGAATCTGTGGTCTGATACTAACCAGTGGTTACCCTGCCTGTTAAAACAAAAATATGAACATTTTCCATAGGATTTAAATAATATACAGTGTGTCAAATAATAATATGCAAAATATCCCGATATTCAAACTTTTATTCAGCATATGAGGAACCAAGAAATTCTCAATTCACATGGGAAGAAACAATGAAGAGACATCAACCTCAAGGTAACACTATTATTGGAATTATCTGACAAAGACTTTAGAGCAACTACTATGATACACAAATGCTACTGAAACAATCATGAACACTCTTGAAACTAATGGAAAAATGGAAAATCCCCAAAAAAAGATTTTTAAAAACTTTAAAAAGAACCAAATGGAAATTTTACAGCTGAAAATAAAACATAAACAAATTTAAAACTCACTAAATAGACTCAAGACAGAATGAAGAGGACAGAACACATCAGTAAACTTGAAGACACAGTAAAAAGAAATTATCCAACTTAACAACTGAGGAAAATATAGTTAAAAACGGCCTCAGGGATCTGTGGGACAATAGTAAAAAATCTACTATTCATATCATGGAGTATCTTAAGGAGAGGAGAAATAGTGTAAAGCCAAAAAAATATTTCAATAGATAAGATCTAAGAACTTCCCAACTTTGACAAAAGACATATACCCACAGATTCGAGAATCTCAGTAAATCCTAAATACAATGAATCCAAAGCAATCCATGTCCAGAATATCATAATTAAACTGCTGAAAACAAATGACACAGAAAAATATTTGAAAATAAGCACAGAATATGGCACATTACTATAGAGGGGGTAATGATTCTAATGACTATGGATTTCTCATCAGAAACCAGATTTCTCCTCAGAAACTAGAGGGCCAAAGGAAGTGGTACAACATTCTTAAAGGGCTACAAGCAAAGAACTGTCAATGTAGAATTCTATATATGTCAAAAATATCCTTTAAGAATGAAGGGGACATAAAGACATTGTCAGATAAATGAAAACTAAGAGAATTACTTGCCAGATCTGCACTAAAAGAATTATTAAGGAAATTCTTCAGAGAGAAGGCAAATTATACCAGAAGAAAACTTGGAACATCAAAAATGAAGAAAGAGCAACAAAAATGAACCTACAAAAAAAAAGAAATAAATATGAAACTGAGATCATGAGGTTAGACATTTCATGGGTTATAGATATGTTAGAGGAGGAATGACGCCAGCAAACTACCCCTAACTTCTCTGAATTTAGTTAAATCCCTGTTTGTAACATTTATAGCAACATGTGTATAAGAAATGAGAGATTCATTTTTCAAAAAACCCCAATACAAATTCTCCACAATGCCTGTGATTAAAACCAGTATTAATATCACACATCTCTAATTCTCTCAACTTTCCAGAGAGGGTCATCAAGACCACCTTACTAAATCAAAGCCAACTTTCAAAATAAAAAAAGCAGCTCCTGAGGTCAAGTAAATGGTTTTAAAAAGAGTAACTATGTCCTGGGATGATTCCACATTAGACTGGAAACAACCTCAGAGTCAAACAAGGCCAACATAAGAAGTTAAATCTATCTAGTAGAATTCTTCAAGCGAGGTGTGCAAAAATAAAAGGGATGAGAACTAGCCACAAGAAGCCTATATACTGCTAAACAGAAGCCACCTCTCCTAAAAAAGCCACAATCTTCAAGGCCCATTCTCCACCCTCCTACCTGCTTTGATCACCCATCTCTATCACCGCCACCTACATTCAGAGGCCCCACCTTTCCAACACTTTTATTCTCAAGAGCAGTGAGAAAACAGTCTGCTTCATAATTAGTCACAAATTCCCTAAAAACCACTTTGTTTGTCTTTAAGATAATTGAGGAACACTAGAAAGAGAAGTTGGAGAAAAAGGAAAAGCCCAGCTATGGAACTTTGAGCAGATTGCTGAATCTCTCTGTGCCTGTTTCCTCATCTGTAAATGGGAGAATTAACAGTGCTCACCCTCATAAAACTGTGGTGCTGATTAAGTGAGATAAAATATTTAAAGCACTTCCTCCAGAGTCTGGTTCAAGAGTGCTCAATAACAGTAACAAAAACAATAATCAGACTAACCCATCACTGGGGCTTCTAAGCATATCCAACTGCATCTGCTCAGAAAAAAGAAACTAAAAATTTGCATTAACACACTTCCCAATTCTCAGGAAACTGTCCCACCCACCCTCTGCTTCTAAACCCTGTTCCACTCTTCAAGCCTGGATCAAGTTCTGCCTCCCCTAAAAAGCCAGTCCTCACTGTCCACATACTCCTCTAAAATAAACCCAGCTATTCAGTCTATCCCATATCCTTTGGAAGCTAATGCTCACATCCCATACTGCTCTAGAAGAGGTCCTAGAAATTCTCAGCAAACAGATACAGCATGCAATACTTGAGAGCAGTACTGGATCATGTAGTCCTTGAGTCTCCACAATTTGTTCCTTAGGGCCCAACAAAGAACAGGGTGGACTATCAGGCAAAGACTGGATGGCAAGTGTATGACTCATTGCCAGTATCAGATAGACAATATTTCCTTTCCAATGCATAGAAGGTCCCATGCAAGACAGACAGAACTTGGAAAAATAAGTATGTTCAGTCAAACAAGCTACAGTGCCTTTGGGAGTAAATGCCATCCACTGGTTAAACAACTTCCAAAGTTCAAAAAAATTTTAAGAGAACACAATTACTGCAGCTGTTTTATGTGACAAAAGCTGGAGGAATAAACACAGTAGATATCCCAAAAGTAATTTTAACAATAATCCACACTCATCAGTTACAATGAGACTGCTGCATAGTTTGTCATTCATGATTCATGTATAGTTGTTTAGCAAAAATGATAGAAAATGCAGTGACATAAAACCTTGCTAAGATCACTTGGGTATTTTACTCTACGTTGTCACAACGGAACATAAAAATAAACTCACCAGATTAAATGAATCATAATTTAGGCCTACAACACCATTTAGAGTAATTTTTTTAAGTAAAACATCTCAATCTAAATTTATAATTCCAAAAAAAAAGTCCTTCACATTTGTGTATATTAGAGGTTATAAAGACTTCATATACATTATTATTTGGTTTATTCCTTACAATAACCTTATAATACAGACAAAGCAAGATTATCATCTCAGCTTTATAGACAAGGAATCTGAAGTGCATAGGGCTTAAATAAATGGCTGGAAGTTACACAGCTAATTGACTAGAAATATTTGGACTAAAACATGCTTTTAGTGGTTATCAAGTACTTTATATCCATTATTATTTTAATTGCCACTTGATTTTAATATATTATTTATATCAATCTTTATTATATATGGAATAGGAAAGTCACAGATTTCTCTCACACAGACACTAACTTAACAATACATGTACCAAATACCTTTGTGAGAACTCCAGAAACCATAAGAGGTTCCTGTACCCAGGTAAGCTCAAAGCCAAAAAGAACTACACTAAAGCCACTAGGAAAATTCATGGCATTATATATGCCTAAACTCCTCCTCTCCAGCACAGCATAGTACAATTAGGAAAAAACATCTGACTTCTCCTTGGGAAAGTAAGGAGAAGAGTGGAACATATATTATTTTCAAAGGGCTCTCTGAAG
This sequence comes from Manis pentadactyla, assembly GCF_030020395.1. Lineage (NCBI taxonomy): Eukaryota > Metazoa > Chordata > Mammalia > Pholidota > Manidae > Manis > Manis pentadactyla. Next base: position 78,673,479 of record NC_080021.1, on the reverse strand, counting down.
GACTGGTTTCTGTCTTGCCTGAGTCAAAACACTGAGGAATGCCACAGGGTATAGGTGGCTGAGAACAAAGATGAGCACCGTGGCTTTGCTCAGCACCAGAGAGACTACAGTACTGCAGATATACTCCAAGGGAAACTCCTGAATAGAAAAATACAAACCTCTTCAAGTAAGAGATTACAGACACAACCAAAGATGCAAAACTAGAGTCTACAGAATCTCTAGTTGGGCTGATTAGTGAAGGTCGTCCTTTATATGAAACCAGTCCACAAAGACTAGAGCAGTAGCTGTCTTTTCCTAGTACAGAACTGCAACTAAAGATCACAGGCATGCTAAAAAACGGGGAAATGTGGCCCAATCAATGCAAAAATTAAATCTCAAGAAACCAACCACAAAAAAGTGGAGATCTATGAGTAACCTGACAATGAGTTCAAATTACCATTTTAAAGATGAACAATGAGCTAAAACACAGATAACTAAACATAAGGAAAACTATGCACAAACAAAATGAGAATATAAAAAAAGATAGAAACTATAAAAAACAGAAAATCTGAAGCTGATGAATACACTAACTGAACTGAAAATTCTTTAAGCATTTAACAATAAATTTGACCAGCAGAAGAATCAGTGAACTTGAACACAAACAGGTGATTTGAAATGATCAAATCAGAGGAGCAAAAAGAATGTGATGCAGCCTTTTAAAAAGGAAATTCTGTTACATAGGATAATATGGATGAACTTTAAAAACCCTATGCTAAATGAAATAATCCAGGTACAAAATGATGACTATTATATGATTCTACTCATGATTCTAAACTAATCAAAATCATTTTTTAAAGACATAGAAAGTTGATTGTTGAGTGCTAGGGGAATGAAGGAAAGGAAATTAATGTTTAATGGGTACAGAGTTTCAGCTTTGGTTCCAGTTCCATATGTAAGGAACTTGAAAGGTGCTCCTCTATCCTAACAAGCAAAAAGCTGGACAGACTGAAAAATCAACAACTGCTCTTGGATCTACAAAAGAGGTGATGACACAGAGAAAACTACAGTCCCACCCAAGATTGGAGGGACAGACAGAACACATTGAGTCACAGCTTACGGCAGCAGAGACTCTCACATTGCCAGGGTAGGAAAATCTGAACTATAGCAAACTTTTAGACACTCATTGCAGACAAGTCTGAGAGTTAAAAACTCTAGGAGAACCCAGTTTTAGGAAGGTGCCCAGTCCACAGGGCCCCCACACTTCTGTGAGTTTTGCCTCCTGGATCTCAACTAACTTTCCACAGTAAATATGGGAGAAAAAATTTCTTCCTGCTTCTGTTAGGGGAAGTGTTGAAGGGAAAGCATTTTAAATACACCAGAGCACTCTGTTCTTCCTAACAATAACTGCCCTCAGGAGAAACAAGTTACCAGATCCTAATGTGTTAGGATATTACTGGAGCCTAACTGACCAACTAGCCAGCTCTAACTTTCCACATGTGAGAAGGGAAATATCCAACTTCAGCCAATTCTAGCCTTCTACACGGCAAAAAGGAAATATCACACTATAGTCCACTCTAGCCATCCTGCCACAAAAGGGGAAAAAAATAACTGGAAAACATTTATGAAGGTCACAATGTAGAGGCACAGACTCAGTAAAACACTGAAACATAATCATAGGACTATAAAACCCTTCCCCTTCCTATACACCTCACCACCACATTACTAAAGTCCTGTTGAGTGCAGAACCTTTTAGCTGCTATTTCATTCCCAAATATCAGGAAAAAATTACACTGCATACCAAATGGCAAAAAACACAAGTTGAAAAGACAGCAAGCATCAAAACCAGATGTGGAAGGGCAGTTGGAATTATCACACCAGAAATTTAAGACAATTCTGATAAATATGCAAAGAGTTATAACAGATTACATAGAAAACATGCAAGAACAAATGGGCAACATAAGCAGAAAGGTGAAAACCCTAAGAAAGAACCAAAAAGAAATGCTAGGTATAACAACAAAAACAAAGAATGTCTTTGATTGAATTATGATGCTTCACTGCTGAGGAAAGAAACTGAGCTTTGAAGATGTATTAGTAGAACACTCGAAAACTAGAAAGCAAAGAGAACAAAGACTGAAAAGAAGGACTGTGGGACAATTACAAGATGTGTAAAATACCTGTAATAGGAATATAGGGGAAAAATTAAGAAAGGAACAAAAGAAATATCTGAAACAATGACTGAAAATGTCCCCCAAATGAATGTCAGACACCAAACCACAGATCCAGGAAGATCAGAGAATGCCAAGCAAGATAAATGCCAAAAATGAAAAAACATATATATACATTAGTCATATCATTTTCAAACTAAAAAAAAGTCAAAGATAAAGGAAAAAATCCTAAAGGAATAGAGAGAAAAAAAAACACCTTATTTAAAAAGGAACAAAGATAAAAATTATACATGACCTCTCAGAAATCATGCAAGCAAGAAAATAATCAAATAAAATATTTGAAGTGTTGACAGGGAAAAAAACCCACCAACGTAGAATTTTGTACCCTACGAAATTATCCTTCAAAAGTGAAGGAGAAATAAGTACTTTCTCAGACAAACAAAAATTGAGGGAAATTTTTGCGAGTAGAACAGCCATATAGAAAATGTAAAAGAAGTTCTGTAGAGAGAAAGAAAATAATATAGGTCAGAAACTCAGATCTGCATAAAGAAAGAAAGAACATTGAAGAAGCAGTAAGTGAAGATAAAACAAACCTTTTATTTTTCTTATTCTTAATTGATCTAGTTATGTATGTTTATGTATATATAGGTAATATATGGTTATGCATGCTTATATATAAGAAAAATGAATTACAGCAATGATACAGGGATATGGGGGAAGAATTATATTATTTTGTTATTATAAGGTATTCACACTACCTGTAAAGAAATATAGTGTTATTTGAAGGTAGACTTGGATTAGCTGTAAATGTATATTTGAAAACTCTAGGGAAATCACTAGAGTTTAAAAAAGAAATATAACTTATATGCTAACAAAGAATGTTTGATTAAAACCACAAAATGCAGAAAAAGAGTGACACAAAAACAGAAACAAAGAATAAGAGTAAAAAATAGAAAACAGTAGCAAATATGGTAGATTTTAATCCAATTATATCAACAATCACTTTGAATATCAATGGTATTTTGAACCATTTAAAAGATAGAGTAAATCAAAAAAGAAGACCCAACCATATATTATCGGTAAGAAACCCACTTTAAATATAAACACACACATAGATTAAAAGTAAATGGAGAAAAATATACAATGTTG